>NW_009939522.1:10019-94563 GCF_000696875.1 Nestor notabilis | reverse complement strand
AGGAATCCACCTTTCAGTACCAATGAGCTCTGGCTTGGGTGCCGAGTGCTTGATCACAACCTCATTTTCACAGTGCTTTCCTTTCTCTCACGTTGCACAATGCAGGACCCAAGAGGTCAGTTGCACAGGCATCTCCAGGTGCATGCCTGGCCAGTAAGGGTTTGAACTGTGGGCATCACAGCCTGAATAGCACTACAGTTCACCAAGCTGCACATCCACCATCCACTACTGTTTCAGTCTGTCTTCAAGGAATAGTGAAGAAGAAGAAGGGTAAGAGTTGTCAGTCTTCTCTGTTAAAGGCTGATTGTGTTACTGATTTTCATAAGCTTTTTTCTCAAATGCTCTTTGTTTTCCTGATAAAAATATGGTTAAGAGCATTGTCTTTTAGCACCTGGTATATTCAGTGGACAGATTCCAAATATACTGGAATGGTTTTGTTTGTCGTACTTTTCAGGGTAGGGAGAATTGTATGAATCAGCTTTTACGTCAATAGAATTTCCCACATCTTCTGGAACCACTCAGTAAGTGTGGGTACATGGGTTGATTCCTATGCTACTGCTGTTGTTGTTCAGGTTTTCTGTGATTGTGCACTCATAACTGAATGGCACATGCCTAGAGAACCGAGGATCAAGCACACATGCCATGGCTCACAAGAGTTTTCATTTTCTTTTTCTGATGACTTTTTCCCTGCCGTGCTGCATGCTGAATTGTGCCATTGGCTTTTTTTGCTCATAGGGTATTCTCTGGTATTAGTTAATCGGGTCCTTAGGGACTCAGTTTTACTCAAAATATAAAGCAGACACTACACTATGACAGCCAAACACACTGTCTCAGAGAAGTAGCAAATAAACAGATCCCATTTGTCTTCAGGTTAATTTGGAAGATGAGGATGTATAGCAGAAAACAAGTACAGGCTCTTGGGAAAGCTATGTTACATTAACCCAGCTCCATCTGCAGCTCTGGAACTGGAGAGCAGCCACAGAAATGGCCAAGTAGCTTCCAGCTGAGTAAGAACACATTTTATACAGCAGCTTGTCTTAGTAAAGCATTGTTCTTTGTAATATTGAGACAAATATGTGTGTAAGCAGCACAAAATCAAGAAAAGCTTATGGAAAGTTTAAACCTCAAGCAGAATAATCATATTTTTTGCTGTCAAGAATTCACCAACAGTGCCCACAAATGCCCTCAAAATGGGTATCTGTATGTCTCATGCTGAAGCATCACAAATGAAATACCAAGAAATCTTTCAGGCTGACTAGAACTAGGACACCTGCTCATTCTACCTCCTCGCCCATCTCTGAGGATAGTCTAAATAGTGAATGAATGGAATAGGCTTAACCTGGACATCACATGTTCATTTTTCCATTTTCTGTGTCCTTGTTCTATAGGACATATAAGGTTGAGACCCTCAGTTCTTTCTAGTCCAATCCAGTCTGAATTTACAGCTGCAGTACAGCAATATTTTGATGTCTTGTTTCCATGACATGCTGCCTCTGTCTGCCCATACTTCTCTTTAAATAGCAAAGGGTCTTCCCTGTGCTTTGCATGTATCTTGGTACACTTGTAATTCTTAACGTTTTTAAGCCTATCTACCTCTTTCTCCTCCCAAGTCAACTACAGAAATGACAGCATGACTCT
This sequence comes from Nestor notabilis, assembly GCF_000696875.1. Lineage (NCBI taxonomy): Eukaryota > Metazoa > Chordata > Aves > Psittaciformes > Psittacidae > Nestor > Nestor notabilis. The sequence continues at coordinate 92,925 of NW_009939522.1, read as the reverse complement.
TCTGCATTGAAGCCGCACAGAGCTGTGAGACACGCTGATCACAGGAGGTCCTTTGAGCAAAGCACAGCCTTTGACTAAGTGCTGCTGCCAACACTGTATCACAATGACTGCTCCTCTCATTTTTGCCTCAAAGCATTTGGGTTCTTGTAGCAGATAAGAAAATGAATAACCATTATTTCTTCTTCAGGGTAGGTGCAGTGCTACGATTGCATAAATAATACGTTGTAGCCATACTAGCCCAATCTAGGGCCTCCCTCCTGTCAGATTTTATGAACAGAAGAGGGTTGGGTCTGGCTGATAATTTGGGAAACGGATGAGAGGGGGAACCCCCAGCATGACAGGAACTGGCGTTAGTGAAACAATAGCTGGAAATCTGAGTCATTGTTGAAGCAATGTCCAAACATGAGCATCAGAGGACACATGCTACTGCAGAAAGTGACAGCTTCTGGATACAAGGAGACCCAAAAAATGCTTAACTTTGAAAAAGTTAAAAATCCCTCCACACATTTTTCAAGCATGGGATCAAAATCCCAGGTGCTTTTATATGTGGTGACTACATTTTGTCAGACTCCAGTAATTTTAACTGGACTTTAGCATGTCCTTTGTTTTTCTGTCTTCTGCAGTGTGAAGTACAGCAGCTTAAGCAGTATTAACTGACTATTCTCTGTATTCACTTAGCATATAGCTAACGAGTGCTTTACAAGTAATTCTTGACTTAAGCTTTATGATCATGCAGAAAGTTTGGAAAGTCTGCTAAAGGGAAGGAAACGTCGTCTGAGGGCTCTCGAACTTGTTGAAATGCCATAAAGGAATGCTGCCTGGGGCAGGCGGATCGCCTGGTTATGTGCACAGTATGATCTCAAGCCACGAGGAGCAGAGGTCGAAAACTGAGCTCACCTGTCTTCCTAAGACTAATCTTTTTGTTGTTGCTTGTTTGGGTTTTTTCAATGCAACTCTTGCTCTCACTAGCTGAATGAAATCATACTTGGAGAGAGCTTGTCCTTTAGGTCCAAGCTTCAGTCACAAGACTGCCTTTCTTTCTTGCCATAGAGGGGTTTGCATTTCAGGACTTGATGAAATAATCCCTGTAATAGGGTAAACAGGACTCAGTTCAGCTGAATATAATAAATTTACCCAAGATTTCAAGTAAACACTGAGAACTTTAAGTGAAAAGCTCATGTTCAGGGGAAGGATATTCACTGCAGATTTTAAAGAATGAAAACAACAGCTGAGTCAAACTATTCCAAACCCAGAATATTTTATGTATGATCAGCTTAATAAATGCAAAAATGTGTAAATCCACTCCTTCTAGAGCTTTATAAAATGGCATTACATAGGAGATTGATTTCCAGAGCTCCCAGGGGTACACTCTCTTTTCCTGATGCACATGTCTAAGCACCATTAACACTGCTACCAGGGGGACAATATACATGTCAGTATAAAGTACATGATCAGGACCTCCTGAATTGCAACTCCCTAATTAGTGTCCCTGTGTCAATTATCCCATTCAGGATGTCAAATATTTCATGAGGATTAAATTTCAAAATACACAGACTCTGTTTGATATATAAAATCCCAAATGGCTGCTCCACATATATCAATGTTATTATATCACATGCTCCAGGTAAAAGATTAAACACTTTCACATACCTCTACGATTTTAAAGCTACCATGCTTCTGATAGCATGGAATTTGGCACTGCCGTTGCATCCATATATTTTTACTTGTGGGGATACTTCCTGTGCAGAAGAGGAGAAAAAAAGGTTTCACATTTTCAGTCAGGATTTTCATTTCCAAAATAGTGACAATGTTGTAATTCAATACCCAAACAGAACCTCTCTGACCCCTGAATCCAAAACTGAAGGGTGGGGAGAGAAGGAGAGGAGGAAGAAAGGGCTCTACAATGCCGACATCAGAGAAATCTTTTCTTCATTGTGTATTCTTCACTGCCAGGGAGTAAAGAATGTGCATGTGTGAAGACAGGATGCAAGTGTATCCAGTTGGAAGTGTTTTGGCTTTCAGATTAAATCAAGCTTCCCCACAGAAATCTGTCCTCCTTCATATACATTAATATCCAAGTTACAAAACAAACTTGGCCTTCATCTCTTGGACAACTAGATCTCCAGGTAAGCAAAATAACAGTGGGCTGATTCCACAGAGCAGAGGCACACACCTAAATTAAGATCTCAGTGTAGTACCCTAAGTGAAGTGTTTTCAGAACAAAGCCAAACTGGTGACTCAAAATCTAAATTATTTTATGCCCAGGACAGCTTTTAATGCTTCACAAATTGAACTATTTTTAAGTTTAATGTTTGGTTTGACTTGTTAACCTTTCCCTTCCTTATCACTTCTTCACTGATGCTTTTCCACAGATGTCTTGATCAAACTGTGGTTACATGAAAACAGTCTAATGAGGCAAGTATACTGACTGAAACCAGGACAAAGGATAGTAATTGACTATTAAAGAAAGTGCACAAAAAGCAACTTTTAAGTTTATAATTGTAAATATGTGTCAGAAACTCAGCCCTCACGATGACTCTTCTCTATTTTAAATAGAATAAATTGAAGCAAGTACTAGCAAGCCTAATCTGCTCACATTTTGTCATTAGACCACACAATAGACTACTCTTGAGCAAGCAACAACCCCAAAATTAGACCCAGAAATAATTAAGGAAATCATTTAATGTATCAAAGGGAAGAGGATCTTGTTTGGCTACAAATAGACAAAATACAGCAAATAAGTTTTCTATTACAAAAAAAATATCCAGAGTCCCAGTCATGAGCTTCTTGTGCTTCATTTGTGATGAAACAGGGAAATGGAGAGGGCTGGAAGCAAGAGATTAGAAAGAGCCAAGTTTTATTAAAATACAAAGGTCTAAACTAGTGCTTTTTAAGATCTCAGCCAGCCTTGAGAAGGGAGCAGGGGGGAGGCGGTGGCAGGGGGAAATAGAAAATCTGAATGAAACTAAACTGCCTGGAGCCACTTTACACATTCATAAACTGCATTTTACCAAGTCACTTCAAGGATATTTTCAAAGTCTTGCAGTTAAGCTCTTGCCCTTGATGCTCTCCATAAGCGGGAACTCCCTTTAACCCACCCCTGTGGGAGCTGTGAAGACAGGGAATCTTTTATTAGACACATGCAGAGTGAAAAGTGCACTGGGGCTCCTCACTGTGTTCTCATCTCAAAGCAAACCCTGAACACAACTCCAATACAAATACTACCAACAACCACTGACAACAAAATCTTTTTCCATAAAAGTGAATCCCTTTCCCAAGTTACCTTTTCCTTACATTTGTTGTTTCACACCGACTCTATCAAAAAAAGCCAGATATGATTTTCACCCCATACCATCCTTCTTAGTGGTGTCTATACACACTGATTCATCGGTGTATACTAGTCTTTAATAAACCAAGGTCAATCTAATTTCCTCCTCCCGGTGCTCTCTCCTCCACAACTTCTTTTTCACATGTTTCAACTTTACTTTGAAGTGACTTCCTTGCCTGGCATGCTTAAATCCAGAAACAGAGTGCCTATCATTATGACTGCAGTTCATGCCCTGACTAGTCACAGCAGAAGGAGAATTAGACTATAATCTCCTAAACAATGTAGAATCTGTAAATCAAAACCAACCAGCTCTTTTTGGCATGTAGATCAATGAACCGGGTACAGGGGTATGAAAATCCAAGCAACTTTTCTAAGGTAAAGTCAACCTCAGCATATGGATTTGTTCAGCTTGGATTTTTTTCTCTCTCCTTTGCCCTTCATTCCTCAAAAGAAAGTCTTCAAAACCCAGTTTTTATTGCATCCTGAATAACAGCAACTTCTGCTGGAGCAGAGGACAAAATAGGCACACACAGACATAAGCTTAGAATACAGCAGTACAGAGATGAAAAACAACCTGCCTTCGGTACTACCCCACCTAGCCTTCTGGATGGTAAGGATGTTTGCATTTCTTTGCGCTAAATCTAAAAACAAACAATGGTGGCTGCTCTAATCAAAGGAGTGTTACCATGCTGCCAAAAAACTTACAATGCATCAAAACATTAATAGAGTTATTGCACTGAAGAAACACAAACTACCCATAGCTACGGAGAGAAAACATTCAGAGCGAATCAGAGGAATGGAGTTGCGCCTGATGGAGCAACATAAAGTTTCTTGGCACGGAGCAGCAATTTCCATAACACGGTGCATGACAGGTTTCTACTTGCAGAAATGAAGCTCTGTCATGCTGACTGATAGGTCATCATGCACACAATGTATCTGGGATAGCCCAAGTCCCACTGGAAGTCACTGATGCTTTATATTGTAAGTTACTTGAGACCTCACAGATGTATGGGGAGCTCTTCCAGCAACGCAAGTGGGCCTAAATATAATCCTCCAAAGAAACGTCCAGAAGATCAAATTTTTCCTTCTCTGTCCTAATGAAAAATGTCAAATTGAGAGTTTTAAAGTAGAATTTTTTCTCTCTACTGCTCTTTGGCGTCTCACTTTGATGTCTGGAAGGTTCATCATATTTTCTGGGTTTTGTGCCTCAATGGCTGCAATTCTGGGAAAGGGGGAAGGTGGCAGAGGCCAATCTGCTGACCACATACACCCACTGTGACATTTGGTGAAGTGGAAAGTTTACAACTATCATAAACAAAAAATCTGTAATCCTAACTCCTCCTTCCACTCAACTTTTCATGCCAATGTGGACCAGTGTGGAAAGAGAAGGCCTCCAGAGTATCAGCTTTAGTAGATGGGAACACACAGGATAGTGAGAAACAGTTGGAAGGCCAGGTTTAAACATGTAACCTGAAACACTGGAAACAAGAACTCACAGCGGGGCTTAGCAACAAAATCAACAATATAGGCAGCGCATGACATGTGATCACTAAAGCAGAAGCAAGGTTGCTTAAATATAGCCTCTGTAGGTATTAGAATATTTCTGAGAAGTACACATCAAGCATGAGACAGATGCTACTAATAAGTAGAGCTTTAGACATTTATTTTTGTATTTAAATATCCAGCTATATTTATCTGAAAGACTTAACTATACCATTCTTGACAGAAAGGTATGCCAGTTACTTACTGCTGTCTAGACAAAAAGATTTAAAACTGGAAAAGATAAAACCTTTGTAAGGGAACACGGAAAAGGGCTTTAAGAGTCTATTAGAAGCGCAGTATCTCTGCACTTGAGTCCCCAGAGCTCTGGCTTTAAGAGCTTAATCGGTTGGGGAATTTAGTGTATTAATTATTTTGTAAACAGTTTCTTAATGCTTGTTCTTGAATCTAAACTGTTTGGGTTTAGGGGGAGAGGTGAGTTATGGAAACTCCGGAAAGCTGGAAAAATCAATCCAGTCTGACAGGCAGGAGTGATGTCTGATGATCATCTGACACCTCTGGAGTTGTGACCATGGTGTGGTGAACCACTTCAAGCTAGGACATAAAGATATGAATCGTCTACAGTAAGCTGTCCCACTTCCAAATCTCATGAAAAAAAAAAATAATACTAAACCCAGGCCATCTGGGCACTCACCCGAAGTGTTTGGACAGCTTTAAATGATCCTGTGATCTCAGTGAAGAAATTGTTCTTTAAATGAGTTACATATTTCACCTCTATTTTTAGAGACCTGCTACACAGAGGTTTCCCAGTCTCTGCTACAGTAATTTGGTAGCATGTGGTACATGAAGCTGGAAGAAAGCAGCATGCAAAAGAGTTACCACAGACTTCAAGGAGCAGAAAGGTATAAAGAGTTTCACAAGATTCCCTAATTATTCAGAATAATATATATTTTTTGGATAGGGCAAATATTTCTGCCCCACTACATCCGATAAGCATTTCATCACCAGCCTAAACAAGCGACAGACTGAACGCAGTGCTCAAGTAATGCTCCAGGACACCAAGCTCCTGCCAAAAAAGAAAGCTTCGGATCAGAACAGGAATGAAACTGATACAGTTCACTCCTCGGTCACTCCATTTTCATCACACAAAAGATGCCCTGGAGGAATGACAGAAGACAAAGTCCAGGTGATAAGAAGTCAATGGACTGGCTTTATACAACTCAATTCTCCCATTCTGTTGGAAGTGATGCTGAGGTTCAGGTGATGGACACAGTGCACATTACCAAAGTACACATTACTCTGTGTGGGTCTCCTATAGCCATAAGCTCTTACAGCCACAGCCCTTAAACACAGGTCTATACATAAAGGTGGTGTGAGTCAGTTGCCTTTCTTTTCCCAAAGCTTATCATGGGCCACTAAGTAAGAATGAGTTTTACTGAATACTCACACTTATTCCTTAAATAGATCAAATCACTTCAGAAGTTACAATTTATTTTATTATACTTGTACTAATCTGAAGCACTGATCGTAAACTACTTCCAGGTATAAATCAATGTAAGTTTAACAAAACAAGAATGCAAGAGTGCTAAGCAATAACTTCACTAAATCCAGTTCTTGTACATTTTTAAGTCTTGCTTTTGTTGACTAAGGGTTTTTCCTGCGACTTAACAAATCTCCTCTTAGAACTAGGTGCTATTTGAGATAAGTGGAGTTGCAAAACCTATTCCTGTCTTGATATAAAATTATAGGAAGTAGAGCTGGAAAGGACTTTAAAAGGTCATCTCGTTTGTCCTCAAGGCAGAATCAATATTCATGTCACTTCTGACAGATGTATGTTCCTAATGCTGGTGACTTCACCGCCTCCCCAGGCTTCACTACGTTTATGTTTAGAAGGATTTTCCTAGTAACTATTCTGACTCTTCCCTAGTGTAATTTAGCTTGTTCTTTCTTATTACGTCTGCCACGAAAAAAAGGACGCATTACTCCCCTTCCTCTTTAAAACAGTGTGGATTTTTTACATCTTAATTATTGGCCTGACCCTTACATCTTATTTTCGAGTGCTTAATAACTCCAATTTTTCAAGTTCTCCTTGTCTACAATGCTCCAAGACGAGTCCTTACCAGCATAAAATACTAGAAGAGTATTTCTTTAGGCTGCTTTCTGGTTTTCATATACATACTAGCTGGCCACTTAGCTTTTTAATAATTCATCAGCTCATGTTTAATTTGATTCTCTTTCATTCCCAGATCTTTTCCAGAGCACTGCTGTGTTGTGTTACCCCATGCTGTATTTGTGCAAGTGATTATTTCTGCCTAACACTTTGCATTTGTCCCTATTGAACTTAATCCTATATTTTTCAGATGATGGCTCCAGTTTGTCAAGATCATTTGGGATTCTAATTCAGTATTCCACATGTTCACAATCCCTCCCTCCCCCCATCTCCTGTCATAGACGAATTTACTGCATGGAATATTATTCCCTCATTCAGATCATTCATGAGAATATTTAACAATATTTAATCGAGAACAACTCCCTGTAGAAACTTCTCAGTATATTTCAATCAAGCAATAAAATTACGTAATTATTCTCTGAGTTTCACTTTTCATTTAACTTTGTCTTTCATTTAGCTTTTACTCTGAAGACTATATTTCCTTACCTTTCCAATAAGAATATCATTCAAGAGAGTGACAAAACTTAAGTAACGTGGGAGCAGAAAACTTTGTCCCCCGGTATCTGTGGACCTGTTTACCTCATCATAGCAGGAAATTAGTTTGCTCTTGACAAATTATTAACCACTCCCTCTCTCCATCCTCTGTTCAGTTGCTTATGAACATTTAGGACATAAATCCAATATTTTTTTCTGAGCTATTTTGGTGATTTTATCATCGATCATGCAACTGACAATCCACTACCAACATGCAATAACATGCGAATTAACTTCATGCAAAAATCAAAAGGACTTCTGAATTCTTTTTCACCAAAACATCTTCTTCAAATATTCACTATTAAAGGGGGCAGCATCTGTAAGAGGTCTTGAGTAAGTAAAGAACCACGCGTCTCACATATAAATGATGTATCTCATTGATCAGCACTAGTAGAAACATCCCTCTATGCTGATTTATGTCTCAATGCAGCATTCATTAGAATAAAGGCCTCCACAAAGTATATGGATATCATATGGTAGTGAATCAATTATGCTCATTCGGATCACACTCAAAGCACTTATGAGATATTGTTGACTCTTCGACCACCTGCTCTTGTCAAGGCCTGGCACACAGTCTTTGATGCATTCTTGATTCGCTCCAGTCATGCCCAGTTCTGTCATCATTTTCATATCGATATCTGTTCAATAGCCAGCACTATCTGTACATGTGCATAAATGAGATGGAAAAGGTGCAGAAGGTACACTGTCTTTTTGGAGGAATACGTGTTCTGTGCACCAGTCAGATGATAGAGGCTATCTAAATACACATCTGTCAAATTAAAATGGAGGTAAAAATGAAGTGGCACAACACCCCTGACCAGACTTACTACTAAAACAGGTGACCTACTTTTTATCTGAAGTCCTGTGGAAGACCAGGAGGCATTCAGAAGTAAGAATCCAACAGAATTACCCCTGAAAATAATGCTGCTATTAGTCTATGCAAAACAAAAGAAAATGCACATTATATCAGAACAAACAACTCTTGCTTCAACTCTGTACATAACAAGTAAACCAAACACCACAGTAACCCTAACAACAGTCACCATAGTCACTCTGTGCCTAGGTGTGGGGTTTGTCTGCATAAACAGAGGGGAGAGGGAAACGTAAAAATGAACTCTAAGTCGCATGAGAATAAAATAAATTTGTAGATCAATTTTTTCAGGCATCAGTTGTATTTAATCAAGAACACTACTGAAGTCTCCTGTTCACAGAAGGCTTTGTACAAAACTTACTTTTGGAAGAGCATCTTCAATTTTGAGAGCATGCTAAAAAAAGTTGGAAAGTAGAATTTCACTACTTGTTTAGGGAGAAATTTTCTCCAATTAATCTGATTTCAAATTGAGTTATTCCAGATTTACATCAAATAGTTCAAGTGAAAAAAAATCTTGGCATTCATAAGTAGCACATGAAGCCTTTGCTGGCTTTTCACTTCTGATGTTACTTTATAATGTCACTGCAAGGAATTAGGTATTTGTGGAGTTCTCTCCTTGCGCATTTCATCAAGAGTTTCAATTCCGTGATTTCTTTTGCCCAATAATCTCATTCATTCAGGATTAAAAATACTTCATGCAAAAATATAACCTTTTCCTCCTGAAGGCACAGGAGCAGGAAAAGACAAAAGGAAACAAAAAACAGAGTAAAATATACTTGAGGCTGGAGTTTCAGACCAAACATGTCCACCTGCAGGACTGTTCTATTGGACACGTATGAATTTCTAAATTCAATAAACATCAAACTGGAGATGTAAATCCCTCAAACCACAAATGAAAATTACATGAGGTCTTTAAGATATGTTCAAGTTACACATAGTCTTCAGGGCTGTCAACTGTTCCATTCTAGAGCAGAAGGAGTTATCCTGTCAGGAACAGTAGTGGCACAAAAGGAAAATAATCTCAGGGCCCAAGAAGGTCCTGGCACAAAGGGAAAATAATCTACCAGTCCTGAGGATAAAAGGCAAATATCTTTCCATGTAGCTGTGTTTAATCAATATTAACAAGGCAAATATTCCAGACTTTGTCTGATGAAAATTAGCAACTAGCAAAACTAGAAAACTGTAACCAGGTGATTTGTTACCATCTCTTTACTCTTTTTTACCCTATTACTGATGAGATGTGGTGGCCTGCATGAACTTCCTGAAGGTACCATCCTCTTGAACGATAAATGAAAGAGAACTGTCAGATAAGAAAATCACATACCTGCTTCTTACTAAGTAACTGCCTACAGCTGTAGTGGAATAGGACAGTCGCTTTCTTCTCTTACCCCCACCCCACATCAAACCAACCCATGAAGGCAATTTCCTAAAATGACACTTTTAGCTAATGGGAAAGCAATTGTAGGACACAGAAACTATAACTGGTAAGAGGGCTAAACTGCCCAGCTCTGGACCCCTATAACCTGTTGTTAATCTAGTCATTCTGAGGAAATGGTGGTATGATGATAATTATTTCTCAGTTCCTCCAAAAGAAGTGCTAGATGGTGTACTTTAAATAGAGGATAAGAATATTATCTTTATAGTATTTTCATCACACATTGTTAAGCAATGTTAAGTCACTGCACTGGAGTGCTGCATCCTACCATGATGGTGCCAAGTGTACTGTCTACCTGATGAATTTTAAGCTGGCAGAAATTTACAGTGCATGGAATTGGTGAGATTTATCCCAATTTAGATACCTCTGGTTCCTGCTATATTCCAAATACTTGTAACAAGAAAAAAAATGCAGCACTCGGAAAAAACATCAGAACTTTCTAAAAGACTGATGAAATGGGGCTGTTTCCAGTGATTCCATTAGGAAATGGAGGAGGATTTAGATGATATTATGAAACAGTGACATTTCACATATGCACGTGAAACAAAATCATTAACAGGAGAAAATTTCTAATGATTAATGAATTTCAGGTTGTGACATGCATTTGACCCATCCTGCATCAAAAGACAGTGAAATTCATTACTTGCAGCCCCACTTCATGCTTTTCTTTGTCTCAGTAGGATATGAACCAAATAATATGCATTTTAAATGTACTTCTGTTGAAAGCTTTCAGCCACACTGGAACATTTTAAGCACTTTTCTGTCTAAATGAAATAAAATATTAAATACAAAGGCAAAGGGACTCTTGATGTAGGTGAGGATAGGTCTATATCAATTCATTGAATGCATATTCCAAATACAGCCAGCAGTCACAGTGTCAGAAAGGCACCAAACTCAAGTCTTATGTGCTTTATAGATATTTTTTCCCACTATAGAAAGAGCTGTAAATGGGCCATACACGTCTTGACCAACAACAAAACATGGTGCAAAAGGGAGACTACACTCTGGTTTCTGCATATACCTTGAGCTGTTCAAATTTGGCTATAGCGATAGCACGGCATGATGTGTCACAGGCACCCCACACAGCAGAAGAATTTATTCCCTTCAGCGCATATGTGTTTCATAAGCACAAATCCTTTTGCCCACTGTACTACACAGACACCTACAAAAACCAAGGTGAAAACAATACACAAAGCACACTCAGGTGCCTGTGCTTCACCTGTCTTCCAGTAGGGCGACCTGAGTCCTCTCCATGGTGAGTCTCTGAGTCACATCTAGAATCTTCCATCCATTCTGGAAGATTATAGCTTACCCGTAGCCAAATGTCTTCAAGTATCTTTAGTCCAGAGAGTGAATTGCAAATCCTGGAAGATTAAAGTTACTCTTAGGATTTGTGGTGCTTCTTTTTTCTTCCTGTAAGGAAGTGGTTCATTCCTCCTTTTGCTCCTGTAGATTTGCTTCTTGCCATGGAGGCGGATGAAGTGGAACAAGATGCTATTAGAGAGTCAAATGTTTTGATTGTAGCTTGCGCAGCCAGTTCCACTCACAGGAATCCAGAGCAGCCAATCTTGAAAGGAAAATGAGCACGTCCTTCAAAACCAAATACCTGGCATCAGATATGCAACTTAAGCTATCGGCCATTAGTTCCAACAGTAATAAACTAGTCTAGAAAACATCTTGCTTTCTCATAGTTGTTTCTTCTCTCAGTCTTTTCAGCTGAATAGTTGTAACAAGTAGTGGGACATAAGTGTGGATTCATCATAGATTTAGGAGACAAGAATTTCTGAACCCCAAATGTTAATTTTGATAATTGACACTGTGTATGTTTCTACAAGGTACTTGGCCTCTTTTATGTCTTACAGTTCTACAGACATCACATACCTTACTGAAATAACAGAGAGGCCCCGTTCTCAAGAGGTTGCCTGCAGGTGGTCATCATGTGAGCAATAGATGCATTATTGAAGTAATTCCTTTTTCACATCTATGCCAGAACAACCACCATTAGAATAATTAGATTCTTTAGCTGGCCAAAGACGTCTGAGGTATCCGTCTCTCCAATTGCTGGCCTTTAGTGAAGACGAGTTGCTGTCTTTTAAAACTTTTATGAGCTACAGGCTGACTCTCAGGACAAACAGTTCCTTTCTCAGATCAGGATGAAAACCTGTTGCATTAAATTATATTTGCTGTTGCCATGCCAACATGCTTCTTTGCTCACACTTCATTTTGCACTCTGAATGGCATGCCTAATAAAAAAATCAGGACTTTCCATTTTAGCCATCTCAAATGTACATCTGGACTCCATCCCAGACTGTAGGTTCCTTTAGGAAATATTCTAACTCCAGTTAAAAACACAGTTCTCAACCATTTAAAGGTGGCTAGGCATGATCTCCCAGCAGGACTGCATTTTAACATAAAGCACTTTGATAGAGAACTACTATTCAGATTTTCTGACATTACAGAATTTGGTAGATCAGCAAGACAGAACATGAAGTTGCTTCCAGCACACAGGGCACCTCTGGAACTTCTTTGGGGGGCAGGGGAAGACTAAAAAATAAAGACATTTTCATTTAACAAAAGATCTATAGACAAAGATAAGCTATGTAGGGAGTATGGATTCTCTGAAGGTACATTGCTTGCACATAAAAATGTCTCAAGTTGCCTTGGACTATTGTTTGAGAAGTTATACAGCTAATCTTCATCATGCCACCAGGACAGCCTTTAACAGCATCTTACTGCAGAAGCAGCCTTCGTTCTGTTCTTGGTTCATGCCTGGTGTAAGGAGGAGGCCTGAGTCACAGAAACATTCTCCCTGCTGCCTGGGGCATTGCAGTGGGCAGGGGAGGCACTTTGCTTTGTGCCTCATCAAGCTTTACCCCAACCAAAGAACACAAAGAGCAAGATTTTGAAGACACTGTAAACTTTGCCCTCACAGCTGGAGGCAGAGCGAAGCAGTGGCAGCCAGCAACAAGGGACAGGCAAGAGGAAAACAAAAAGTGATTGGAAAGATATGGCTGCAGCACAAAGAGTTCATTCTGTGCCTCTATTAAGAAAGTCCAAAAGTCCCCTAGTGGGGAAAAGAAACCATTAAAATCTTCATTAGAAAAAATATCACCTTGGGTACTTACTATTTAGTGCAAGTCTTTACAAGCCATTATGTCCCCTATGTATTCCAGTAAGTCCCTACCTACTCCCTGTCCTGTTCCAGTCTGTTAGCAGACCAAACATCCCGCAGCAAGTGCCAGTGCCACTCTGTGGCAGTGGGATGTTTGATTTACAAGGAGGTTTCTCTTACATACACAGCTAGGATTGATTTACAGTTTGAGCTTTTGTAGCTGAATCCACAGGGTATTTAATGTTAGATTATCCAGAGGAAGAAAGTTATAGCAAAAATAAAGCTGAATGTACTCAATACAGGTTGTTCAGCCCTGCCAGTGGTTTTAAGAAGAATGAAACAACATTAGAAGCCCTGGTTATGCACACACTACCCAGCCCACCGCTCCAGCTGCATGACTGCATTAGCTTCTCGGCCATGTAACATGAAATTTTCCACCTGGTTTTCCTTTAGAGTTAGGTTGTTTTGCTTTTATCTTCTCTAGAATTTGCTTGTGATACAGTTCTTCATTCACCGTTTGAAATACAGAGTAGATTGAGACTATACAAACTGCATACTGAGGTTACGCATTTCTACACATTTCACAGCATGAAAGGCAAACCTAGAAGAAGACCAGGAGACTTGGCATATAGCTCTACTTTCTCATTTCTTGCTGGAAATAGATGCCAACTGACAGTGTATAAGATTTCCTTTTGTATTTTGATTTGAGTCTGGTTTTTCAAGACAGACTCCCGACCAAATGCACTCCCCATATCCACCCAGATCCCACTGTAGGGCACATGGCCTGCTGAAACACAACCTTTCCAAAGATCCACAGCACACCTTCCCCCTGCTCAAGCACACATCACTGAGATGCCATAGGTGCTGAGTCTGCCACTAGGTATAGGTCCAGGGCTGTATCTATGACGGTTCTGCAGCTAAAGTATATAATCACAGGTCTGAAACACTGCTACAGCTAATTCTGCCATTAGCTGATGTACACTCCCTTAGCAAATGCTGCCAGAGCACACAAGAAAAATGTAACACTACAGGCCTGTGAACCAGAACACAAACAGCTTGAGAAATTTCTCACCCCTATTTATTGTGTCACCCTGCAATTAGGGAAGTATTCCTACTAGTGAGCGTTCATTTGCATAAGGACTCAGAGTCAAGATAATTCACAGAGGTGAAAAATAACCTTATTATCTCTAAAGAAAAATAGAGAACTTTCCAAAGGCTTTCAAATTAATCATAATTGTCACACTGATGACATGATCATTTTCAGAAAGTTAGGTTTAACCACTTACTAGACACTACAAACCTGCTGGACACCAACAGACTACCTTAACTCTAAAGACAGTTGGGGGACAGTGAACTGCTCAATGAAATGAAATCCATAGTGGCCTGAATCTAAAGCACTTTGTCACAAAATTCCTCTGCATTTGATATCTCTGTTTTCCTAAATTCAGAGGATTGGAAACAAAAAAAATTAAAATTAAAGGAGACAACAGTTCACATAAAACATATCTTTTTGTTGCACTCCTAGAAGCACTCCTGCAGTCTTTTAATTATGGGTGTGAGAGCTAGGCCACCCAAACACATCATGTCGTCTTGATACGCAATGAACCAGCAATAAACAGAATGTTAAACCCCTCTTCCATTCTTGGCCAGTCAACAGAGAGTTAATCCTAGCAATAATTCTTTCTCAAAGCTGTTCTCAGTTCCCCATTTTACCATGTCATTGCTCAATATTGTTAACATTGAGGAAATATTGATATGGTAAGATATATTTCCATGTGTTCAGTCACAATATTAGTACAGGGAATACAGAAAAGTTCTGCCAAAGTATGGAACAGTGAGACACGTATCGAGCAAGAAGTGAGTGCGTTCTTCCTTTACCCATATGTTACATGGTAGATTCTGGAGACACATTTCCTTAGGGTGCTTTGGGCAGAAAAGGAAGCAGCTTACAAACATTACCATTTTACTTAGCGTGCCTTGTACTTAGGCATGCTTAGTCGTAACGGTTGACTTGACAAAATTTATTATTTTCCTTGAAACAAGAACTGCTTTCAACATTGCAAAACACAATTGTACCCGATTTTCTTTCACAGCACTGAATATAAGCACAATGTCCTCGGCACACGTACAAAAGGAATTGCAATTACCTGGCAATGTGGCATCAATTAGGAGAAAGGAGTAAAATTTATTTTCACTTTCATTATAAAATTGTGCTATTAAGGTTTAACTTTAGCTTGCACGGGGTAGGGGAGGATGAATGGATAAGCTGATTCTTTTTGTCTCTTTCTTATAGAAGGAATTACTCTAAAGACGGTTTTCTGACTTCCTTTTTAACGAATGAGTACTTTATAAACAACAGAAATTCTCTATTTTTTCATGTTCAAAATGCATGAAGATTTAGTCTGAGTTAAGAGTTATAAAAATGACTCAACAGACTGGAAAGAGAATACTTTCCATTATTTAATCATCATCTGACAGGACACAATTCCTTTAAGAGACCTAAATTCTGGTGCTTTATTCTCTCCACATGCATAGGTGCTGTCAGTCGGCCAGGCACAGTTAGAGTATAAGAATTACCCTTGACATACGTTAATTAATCTCTGTGGCTGGGAAAGTAAGGATATGATATACATTTCTGGTACATGGAAACCAGAGTCAACGTAATATAAGACTGTAATGAATAAAATCAAAGCATTTCTGTTCATATTGTATTTCTGTAAGTTACAGGTTATTTATAACCTGTCCTTGAGCTGCTATAAACTCACTTTCCAGAGTCTTTCCCATTGTTTTAAAAAAGAGGCTTGACTGCACGAAGGTCTTCTCACTCTCCAGTAAGGATAAACTTCAAGAGCTGAAGTCTTTTGAATATCTAAAGCCAAGGTGAGACACTTGTGCAGACTCTGCAGAAAAGGAAAGATAAAACATGGTTTTGGCAGTTCACATAAATGTAGTTCTCTGTATTAAACACAACATATTTCTGGATATGTGGAAGAGAGGACAGGAGAAAAGAGGGAGGAGTACTAGTAGTATTACATAAAATGGGTAAAGCAGACCTTCAAGGAGAAGAACTTCATCACAGGTCTCTGTGACCCACATTAAAAATCTTTGTCAACATCAGACAAGTGGGCTTGCAATTTTGTCACATTAAATGTATATTCAAATGAATAAATTAGGATGGATTTATTAGAGTTTATAATCTTCCTACTTTTCCAGACACAAAAAACCCAATATGAATGCACAACTGCAATAATCCCACAGCATTCACAGATTTAACAATTTGTTAAATAGGGGTTATATAGCAGATATCTAACACTTCCGTATGTCACAGGACTCACTGGCTAAAGACAGCTGTCTCCTCTGTGTTTTCAATAGATATCCTCTATTACACCTTCTGAAGTTACTTGAAATAATTTAATATTCTCACTTCCTCCTAGGTAAATCACTCCTGTGTTTTTCCTCCTGGAGTTTATTGTCTTTTTCTGTATTGTGTTTAGACTGAGGTCAATGGTTCTGGTCCCTGTTTCCTCCCCAGCTATCCCAGCCCACCACCTCTCTTCCAGGCAGGAAAACCCAAGTGATGGTCAGCAGCAAAGTGAAGGTCAGAGATTTCCTTGGCTGGCCTTCGACGCCTTCCTGCAGCAGCCTGAGTCAGCAGTGCTCCTCGGAGATCAGATATGCCTGGTCTCTCGAGGGAACTCAAAAGAATAAGACTTCATGTCTCCTTCATGAGAAATCCAGACATTTCTAATCCAGATCTTAACCCTAGCAGAAGGCTCTTTGCAACGTGTTAAGCAGTTGCTGTTAAATCTGGCTCACCTCCTGCTCCAGGTGTTTGTCAAACTACTGAAGCAGGCCTAAACAGAAATTCACACCCATTTAACTTTAGTTGAACATCTATTTAGATACAAGCAAGTAGAGTTTTATGCACTTCTAGTAAGGTTTTTCTTTAATATTTTGGCACATCCTAAAAGCCTCTGAGTCAATCCTCATTTCACAATTACTGTTATCAAAATCAGTGATTCTTATAAGCAGTATTTAATTAACACTCCCTCCTTACCATGCACATAAAATATCATGCTAGAGTAGGATAATAGCAAGATTTGTTTTACAACTGTAAAGACTGAGTATTGATTCTCATTTCTGATTACCCAACATGAGCCAGTTTACAGCCTTCAAAAAGTGGGTATTCAGTATTCTCTGATATCATATAGAGTTACTGTTATCAACAGTATGTAAGGTTTGACCAATGGAGCACTCTTCGTCCAACATCTGTCTTGAAGCAATTGCTTGATGGACAACCAGGAATAAAATATGAGATGCAAATGCTTCTGAAAGGTAAGGGCAAGACTGACTGACAGACAAGAGAAACGCAGAGAAGTGCTGCAAGGAGTAGATAATTCTCATGCAGAATCAAGAGATGGGGAATGTGAAGATCTCTCCACAGCATATTTTTCAGGAATACCCTTGTTTGCTGGCACAGGATTTGCTGAGAGGAACAAGAACATCATTGCTTCAACGCACCACTTTTTATCTACAGCAACATGATCTACCCTGGAGCAAAGAGATGCATGGTTATGGCATTACCTGAGACTCCAACACCTGCCCTCAACTTCCCCTGGTTAATGCTATTTGAATCATCAGTGGAACTCTCATATAGTGAGCACAGAGCAGGCTGTGCAACCTCAGCCCAGGTAGCAACTCCTGTGCAATCACAAAGCACTTAGGTGCCCAGAGATGGGATTCCCAGTAGCCTTGGTCTGTCAAGCTGCTGAAGGAAATACCAAATGGAAAAGTGTGCCTGGAATCCCTCATATCTCTCCACTGCAAAGCTTCTTTAAACTCACTGCTGACCACAGGAATTACTCATTAGTGCCTCCTGTATTCAGGACCCTCACATATCCTTTTGGGTGAGGATGACTAGATCAAGATCACTTCTTCATTTTAAGCAGTGAGTATTAATATCACTATTCACCTTAAGCTATGGTGCAAAGGGCAGAAGATTCCTGCAGGAAACAGGGAACCAGGATCCTGCAGCCTTAGGATCCCATCAGCAGGAAATCCCAGAGTACTTCCACCTGAGCCTCAGTTGCTGAGGTGAAGGATATGGCTTTGGATATTTGGGTGGAAGCTCTGACGCAAGGCTCAGTGTTTCACCACCAGGACTATCCATGCTCCTGAATGGAAGCAGCCACAGCTGCTCACTTTTGTGCTCAAGACACCACTGTCACCACAAGCTGTTTTACCAAACCTGACCCTTCAAGAGATGTCAAATCAGGGAAGCCTGTTTTGTGACTTCTGATGGTGCTTTCGCTGTGCCAGGACGATCAGTCTTGTCAAAATGGTATTGCTTCTGAACAAATGCAGTGCTACTTAAGGAATTTATTGGCAAAATGCTACCTCTGAGCTTTCAGAAACCACAATGACAGCAGATGGCCTTGTGAACTCTCAACCTGAATTGAAATTTAGGCTTGTGAGTCTCACTTGAGGCTTGAGTCCTCTCTTTGACAAGTACAGATGGGTCTGTCTATGGCTAAGAGCTGCACATATACTGGTAGATTAAGCAACATCGGTTGCCTTTTCTGTTAAAGTGGTGGAGCAGCCCTGACATGGTTTTAGTCTGGGTCAGCTAGCATTTGGGAGAGTGCCAGGCTACAGCTAATTCCTAGCCACATCTTAGGAATTAGTATAGGCCAGAGACTGCTCCCAAAAGCCAATTTAGAGTTTTTGAGTGTAATTCAATAGTATGGACATGGGTCCTTCCAGTTGCAAATACATTTAGAGCTAAACTCAGTAACATGTCAGTGAGGGCCAGGTACATAAATCCTTTCATGCCCAGCAATTATGTTCCACAGTCCAAGACCACAAAGCAAAGACAAGAAAGTATATGAGATTACACAAAGAAGGTTTGTCCTATTCTGGGAACTTTCTGTTCTTGGAGACAAAAAAGGAATTCTGCTCACGACAAGGCACACCATATCCTTACGTTATAGAGTTGCAGTTGTAAAATGGAAACACAGGCTCACAGCTGATGAATAGCCACAGAGAGTATTCACCAAGCTCACGTGCTCAAATAGCTCAGGGACTCTGAGGGCTGAAATCATGAGATACTCTACATGGCAACGTGGTTATTTAAATACCTCCTTTTCCACTGGGAGTTCAGCCATTATTCAAAGAGAGGAAGCATATTCATTTCTGAGGGCTCTAGACATGGGACAGGTATGAAAAGCTTTCTGCACACATGAAGCAAATGTGGTATCCCACAGGGAGACTGAACAGCTTCTGCCACAGCCTCAGAAACGGCTGTACCTGAACAAATGGAGGCTGGAAGGTAGCTGGGTTCATAGACAGCAGTGTTCACTGAAGTCCATCACTCCCTCTTGAGGGCCACTTACATGGGTTTGAAGCTTTGTACAATTGCAATAGATACAGCTGACAGTATGGGAACAATTAGATTGACATTTAAACAGTTGAGGAGGCTATAATGCTATTAAAATGAATGTTCAAGGAAGCTGTAGCCATTTTTACAGCTGTTTTGGAAAGTCTTTCTTTGGCAAAACATGTTGGATTGTCATTCTAAATGCCTGTGCTTCCCATGCTGGTTTCCTGAGGAAGGGGTTGTGGATAGACTTGTTTGTTTATTACATTTTTTTTACCCCTCTTAGCTGTAGCTGTGGATTCCCAAGCCTTGTGAAAGTAGTCATTAGTTGTCTGGTTTGGCCAGGAGAAATCTGTAAAGAAACTGGCTCTTGTCCAGAGGGTTCCTGGAATTTTCTTCCAACCTTCTGTAAGGGATTAATAAAATCAGTTTTAATTGTTTGTAGGATTTGTTGCAAGGCCATAGGTGTTTTGTGAGAACAAAGAGCAAAAGAACTGAAGTTGTGTTTACCGCCCTGAAACACATCATACCAAATGAAGTGCAGATGGACTTGCAAAGGTGATCATCCCTCTAAGTGGAGCAAGACCGCAAGGATCAGATCCTGTCATCTTAAATGAGAACCAAAGGAAATCAGCATCACCTACATCCACATGCCCTGAGGCTATTTTAAAGGCAAGTTCCTTGGTTGTGCCAGCCTAAAGCTGCAATAAACTCCCACAAAAACAATGGACAATTGCAGAATTTATGACCTTCTGTCCCTCGAGTGTTGACCTTTTTTTCGCTGGGAAACAGAAAACAACCTGTTCTTATGTGTTTTTAAAACAAACACTCCATTGCAAATGCCTCCCCCTTTGGAGAAAGGCATACAGAACAAACACCTAAAGGCTTTTAGTCATGTTATTTAATATGCTGTTAGAAGAGGAACAGATGCTACAGCAAAAAGTGTATTATGAAGCCAGCATAACAGTATAAAACATAGTAAAATACTACCTCTTCAGGAGACATTTATGCACTTGGCACTGAACATGTGAATCTTAATACTACCTTACATAGACTGCAAGTCATATTTATAGAAGTTATGTCCCTGACAACAGTATCCATCATTTTCTGAACTGAAGGCTGCAGTTCTCTGGTGATTTTCAGCCACATCCATAATGTTGACAGTCGGTTACCCGCACAGAGTGCTGCATCCAGCACAACCACCTTAACACTATTGTTCTGATCACTGATTTTGGAGTTGTCCTGTATTATTACATATTTATTGGGCAAGAGTGACCCAGAGTGCTATTTCTCATTTCAGCTGTCTGGAAGACTTACCCATTCTTAATAATCATCCATTCTGACTAAATTACAGCCCCTTCTCATGCTTCCCAGGCTATCAGTAGCTATAAAAACATTGTGAAGAAGCTTTCTATTAGCTAGAGAAGCACCTCTGCTTGCCCAGCTTCTCAAGAAAGCAGAACAACAAGACAACACCAGCCTGACACTGTTTCCTGTGGTATGCTCACACGCTGCTTGATACCAGATTCAATTTAGGATCCTGTTCTTCAGCACAAATCAAGGACTGGGCCTTGTACATCTCATGTACTACCTTGCTTGACAGTTTACCATGACCTAGCATGACAGCTGTGGTCATCGGTAATCACTGCCAAAAGGGAGGATCATAGGAGTGGGTGGAAAGGAAATCAGACATTCCTGGCAGCTGGCCTGCAGCTCTGAAGCTTCCTTTCACCAAACATCAGACTGAAAACAGATCTCCACTTGCTGAAGAGAAAAGTATGGGCTTCCACTACTCAATCACTTTTCCTTAGTGCAGTGTACAAATGGTTTCCTTTCCTTGAAGTGAAAAAGGAGAAAAGACAAAGGGAAAAACACATGGGTTCACCCAGTGGAGTGAAAATAAATGGCCAGAGAAGGCTGCTCCTCCCTGATTCTTTACTGTCATTTTTGTTAGTGACAGTAGATTAAGCAGGCAGGGTCCTTGGAAAACAAAACAGAGAAGTGTTTACCATAAACAGCGAATTAGAGAGTTACACAACACAGAGAAGTTTTAACTTGTTTTTGAGGAGCACAGCACACAGAAAAGGATCTATTACAGCAGGATTTCATATGTGCTTTTACTGCTAAGTTTTCACAAATTCAGTAATTACCTACAATGCGGTTCCCCTCGACGGCTCCGCAGGATTGCCTCTACCTCCAAGAACAATGAACCAAATTATTCCTCATAAATAAGCCATCTGAACCCAATGAAATTCTATGGTGTTTAGTCCTATAAACACTTCTCTTAGAAATGTGGAAGAGGTTCTGCTTGTCTGGTTAAGATTGCTTCTTTTTTAGGGCAGACGGAAGAGAAAGTAAAAAAGAGGAACAACCACCGACGGTAGTTGTGAAATAACGTGGTCTACAACCCCATTGATTTGAGAACAAATAAGTAAGATTTAGTGGCTACGTCCAACACGGTAAAACCCCAAAACTCGAGAATTTCCCGGTCTGCTGGGCCTGCCAATAATTTCAGACCAGTATTGTGAAATCCTCCAGCTATTTGCTCCAGCTGAGCCTGCTTAATTAGAATTCCTCAGCACTTGGACATATTTCCTTAACAGCAAATGATACAAATAATCACTTCAGGAGACAGTGGAATATATAACATGGACCCTTCTTTTAAGAAATAAATATTGTTATAATAAAAGTGAAAGACAAAAGCAACAGTGACAGCTCCCCAACAGATTCCTTTCAAACCAAACATGATCAAAACCATCCCCAAGTTTCTGAGGTTGTACACACTGGCAGCTTAAAACCCTCTCTCTAACCCCATCGCCGCGACTCTTTCAAGTGAACAAACGCGCCAAGACATTTCAAGCACCATGGCAATATTGACTTGGAGCATTGTTAACTCCTACCAAAAGGCTGTGGGAAGCACAGTGAAATGATAGAAGGTTTCATTTATTAATCTGTGATGAAAACCAGGCTTCTACTGATGGAGGGGACAGGGTAAAGATAGGCCTGTCTGTTTAATGCTTGGCCCAGATATATTTTTGTCTTAGAAAAAAACAAGCAGTTGAGTGCACTGCTTCTGGCTGTGTCTTTCTGTGGGTTGCCAGTTGCCAGCATTCACAGAGCACAAGTTATGTAATGTGCTCCTATCAGGAATCCAAGTTCAAAAACATTTCATGAAGTCCCATGCTGTTCTTGCTGGAGGAATTGTTCCTGGTAATGAAAAGTCTGTATCACCCTGGTTCAGCTGTCTCAGCCCTCTCCAATGGCAGCACTTTGTGCTTTCCCTCAATCTCTTCCCCCTCCCTCCATCGCCATGATCTCTGCTCATTACTTAAGGAAACTATTCTCTTCCCTCAAACCCTTCACTAGCTTTTGCCAAAGGAAAATAAAGGAGGACACATGTAGCTTTGCCCCTCCTGTGCCTCTGAAACAGGCTGGGTTTCCTCATTGTTTGGGAAACCCTCATTTCTTTGGTCAGTGCAAAAGAAACACTGGATTTATGATGAAAAGTATATTCATTACATTGCAGTATTGACAGAATAGCTCTTTCAGTTTAATTCCGAAAGTAAAGACCTAAACTTAGAGCAAATCTGTCTGCCAGAAGCGTGCTTAGTCCTGATGGAATCATTTGAAGCACTTTTCAGGAAAATACTGAGACTTTTCACAGAAGTAATTATTGAATGAATTGTTGAGTGAGGAATTTCATTTGCAGCCACTCTGCCACTTTGATATAATGAAAATCTACCATGGACATAGATAAGAGCATGTAATTAGTTAAGATATCTAGATTAGAGTGCATAAAGTGGAAATAATGCAGGACAGCTCTCTCTTTCAATCTGTATTCAATGTTTTCATGCCAGTACATGAATATGTAAATATTAGTCAATATATTTCAGCTTGTAAATAACAGCATCTGCTTCTTTGATAAAATTTATTAGAAGAAATAAGAGTCAAAAAATAAAATTGCAGTAAAAGACAGAATTGGAATAAGATGCCCTTATAAAAATCACATCAAAATACAGGTTTAAACTCTAAATGCTTTTAGACTGTGCTTTTTTCTAAAGCTGTTTCCAGCATAGTTGCTAGCATAGTTAACAAACAGCTCATTCTTTAAGAAGATTTGATTAATATCATTGTGTCTAAGCAAATAGGAAATTTAGACCAAAGTTTCTTTTGGAGGTTTGATCCATGACAGGCAGTTAAAGGATTCCCATTTCTTACAGCAGACCTCAACACAGATGCTTGGAACAAGCATATCTGGGAAAGTTGAGCTTAATGTTAAAGTAATGATTTACAAGGTACTGGAAAAGCAAACTGATAGAAATCTTCAAAGCACAATTAGGTAGATTGACAGGCAAAATATCTGTATGTAAATCTTAATGTATTTCATCACATGTGTTGAAATAAAGGAGATGAAAGATGGAGAATATAAAAGCTATTTCTAAAAGAGCAACAGAAAGTTTTATTGTTCTTTCAGACACAGTTAAATTTTAAGCAACTTCATTAGCTTAAATTTATGAGGATTTTTCCTTCAAGTATTTTATTTTATATATTTCAGGGATTCTATTTGTTTACTTGTCCCTACTAGCTTCCTTTAGAGTTAAAAGTGATGATTACTAGAAAGAAGGGAATAGAATGTTGTCAGGCTTTCCATATACCTGGAGGAAAACCATCTTTCATTTCAAAAAAAGGAACACTTAGTATTACTACTATTAAATATGGAAGGATAAGACTTAATCAAGGATTTTTTCACTGTACTTTAGCAACTCCAAACATTAGTTAATTCTTGCAGTGAAGCTAAACAGAGTTTGATTTATACGTCTCCGAGGCACAAAAATGTTGACCATCTTCACAAGTCAATGAGAGAATCAGCAACAGAACTCCAGTGCTGCAGGTTCAAGTTCCTAATTCTAAGAAATATCTTAAAAATGAGACAAAACACAACTGCTCCATCCCTGGCAGTGTTCAAGGCTAGGCTGGACAGAGCCTTGGGTGACATGGCCTAGTGTGAGGCGTCCCTGCCCATGGCAGAGGGGTTGGAATGAGATGATCTTAAGGTCCTTTCCAACCCTAACTATTCTATGAGTCCTCAGTGAAATCCAGGTGATACTGCCTAACTGACTGTAGGACACAAGGGTGTACAAGACCTGCCTCAGTTTTTATAACTATAAAATAGGGCTAGTGGTACCACCCTCTTTTTAAACAGCTTTGATTTTTTCCAGATCAAACTGGCATGGAGATGTACTGATACTGGACTTATGTTTACAGAAATCAAATGTAATTTTCAGATTCAAACATGGTACATAGACTATGTCATCCCAATCTAGAGCTCTGAGAAAAATGAATAGAAAACAAAGCAAGTGTCAGCTTGTTGCTTCATGCAAAAGGTTTGTGAATGAAATACGTAAAAGCAGCAGCTGCATAAGTAAAGAATAGAATCATAGAATCAACTAGGTTGGAAAAGACCCTTACGATCATCAAATCCAATCATTACCGCAGCAGTGCCAAGGCCACCACTGACCCCTGGCACTGAGGCCTTGTCTACATGGGGTGTGAACACTTGCAGGGACGGTGACTCCAGCGCTGCCCTGGACAGCCTGTTCCAATGCCTGAGCACCCTCTCGGTGAAGGAATTTTTCCTAATATCCAATCTAAACATCCCCTGGTGCAGCTTGAGGCTGTTTCCTCTTGTCCTATCACTTGTTACCTGGGAGAAGAGACTGACACCCACCTCACTGCAACCTCCTTTGAGGTAGCTGTAAGAGAGCTATAAGGTCTCCCCTGAGCTTTCTCTTCGCCAGACTAAACACGTCTTCCTTTTCCTCGCTGAAAAGAAATTCTAATTTGTATAGTTTACAGTCATTGACTAACACAACAGAAGCAAAATAAAATATTTATTGCTGCAAGGGTTTATATAATTTGCTTTCTTTTCCCCCTCCAGTGGATTAAACTTTGAAATCTTAATGACTCATTTATGTTGCACGTGCTTTGCAAACTAATGCCAACTGCCTATGAATCTACACACACCAGCAATTTTCTAAAGAGTTTGTTGGCTTTGCAAGGCAAGAAACCCACACAAACACAGTTCATGTATATGCTGGAAAGCACCAACACATTCTTCAAGTCCTAAGTACCAATTCTGGAGTACATTTGGAACAAATTATTGATTAGCTGCAAGAGTTATTATACAATGTTAGCAAATACTACAAAACTTGCCTGGTATCCTTGAATTAGCATATAATAATGTACCTGAGCCTGGTGGTATTGAATCTACTACTAAACAGAAGTCACTTTAGTATTGGTTTGGATTGGGAAGAGAATAAGACCACCTGTGCTTTTAAAGTATTGCTATGGAAAACAGAAATTAACCCATTTAAATGTTGACGTGAGAAGGAAAACACTTTATGACTGTATAAATCAGAATTAAAAGAACCATTTGCAATAAACCACTTTCTGACTGGTAGCACCGACTTGAGCAACAGTCACAAAGATAGAGGAACCTGGATAATGTTAAAAATCATTACTGAAGGAAGAGAATTTACTTTAGTATCTAATCTTCAAAACATGATTACAATATATTCGTAAGGTCGAAACTCCGTTTCAGAAAACACAGACTACTTGCCTTACAGCCAAAATACAGAATAGCTTTAGAAAAGCTGGGTGACTGGTGGAAAGCACTACAGTGAAAATGGCTATTTTCACCAGTTTGCTTCACTCAGTTTCTCAGCGCCATCAGTTACAGCTCACTACAAGGATTTACATCAGAACTTCTTTCCCTGTTAAAATTTCAGTCCTTCTTTCTGAAACAGAAGATTTTCACTAGAATGTCTTCTAAACTGAAGCTTCTGCACACTCAGAAAGTAGCAGGATAGACCTATTACAAAATCTGTGACCCATTCTACAAGTTATACACATTAATTTTGTACAACTAGTCAATCAATTAGAAGGTCCTGTTGTGTTTATACTTAATGATGAATAGAGACGAATCCTTTTTAATTCAGAACCATACTTTCATTAAACACTTCTACATTTCTCAGAAACACATGCCAAAAAGCATTTCAGTGGTATATGTCTGTTCCTTTCTCTTTGAATCCCACTCTGTTTTAGAGTG
Organism: Nestor notabilis; assembly: GCF_000696875.1. NCBI lineage: Eukaryota > Metazoa > Chordata > Aves > Psittaciformes > Psittacidae > Nestor > Nestor notabilis. The sequence continues at coordinate 66,491 of NW_009939522.1, read as the reverse complement.
TGAAGAGGAACTTGATGTAGTAGAGTTTACATTTGTTTGAATGCTGTGGCTGTTTTTGTTGGTGAGATTCATCCCGTCTCCTCTTACCTGTGTAAAACTCTGGTACCTCCTCGAAACCTCACCTAGGATTCCTGCACACTATTGAACAGAGAAAATTAGGCATTACCAGAGAACAATTATCCTATCTAATTTTAGGTGATTTACATAGTTCAGATGAATCACCCCCTGGATGCAGGCCTTTTTCTTTCAGTGGTTTAAAAGAAATCAGAGGGCAGATGGAAGAAAAAAGTATATGACTCATGCATCTAAAGCCAAATTTAGTACAAGTGAAATCCATCTTACCTTTACTGATTGGCATCCACTTTGGATTGGGCTATCTCAGACTTACACCATGGACTTTCCTTGGCCATGGTGAGAAAACCCACACTAAATTTCCACCCATTAGTGAGAAAGAACTTATGGATGCCAGTGGTTTCTATTAAAAACATCATCTATACCAGTCCCTATGGCACAGTGATTCATGAAATCACATTGTTTATAGCATCTCAAAGTAAGGAAAATCTCTAGTCTCCGAAATAAACACTGAAGAAGTGCAATATTAGAGAAGTTTATAAAAGTCCAAGTAGTTAATAATAAACAGGACAAAACCAGCATGTCCATATGCTGGCAGAACAATGCCTCATGGATCATGCACCTACTGTGAACAAATATTTGTTGGAAGGGTTCACTGGGGTTTTTTGATGTGTCATACTGCATTTGTAGGATGACATCTGAGAAGAGGAGCAATGAAAGAATAAATGCTTTGGATTATTTAACAGCCATTTTTTAACCTTTGGCTGAATCTGCTCCAAGACCTTCCCCAAGTACTCCTGCCTAGTGCCAGTGCCATCACAGAGTATACAGTATTCACCACCTGTAAAAACAGTGAACAGGCACAGTATTGCAGGTAAGTGGCAGGGCAGCACAAATCTCAATTAGAGTACATTTTGAGTGGGAATTATTGTAACTTCATGATGGTGAAAGGAAACAGTTGTTCTGGTGCCTGAGAAAATCACAAATGATGCAGGAGGAGCTCCAGTTAAGACAAAGAAAAGGCTACAAACTCCCTACCAGTGTTGTGGACTCACTGTGCCTTCCAGGATGTGTTTACACAGATACACCCACTTCTGGCAGCTGCAGGATAGATACATTGAACAGAGTGATTTGAATCTCTTTCTTAGGTATTTTAGCTAAGCCCCCACTGAAAGCATGGAGAAAAAGAGGCCAAACTCAATTCTGTGTTACAGTATCACAGTTCTTCCTAAAGGATGTGGGGAAGAGAAACTTATGTTTTCCACAGATACTACTGAACAGAAAAGAGCCATGGCCACTAGAAGACTACACAAACAGCTGTATCCATCTGGAAGAAGACATCCTCACGTGTGACCAGAATCAGATGAAAAAGCTCATAGAACTAAGAAAAGAGGACACCTAGCAGTGATTGCAGGCAGCCAGTTATAACAGATTGCAACAGAGCTGAGAAGATCAATACAACCTTGTGTTGCATGCACATATGCATCTTGAGATAATGCAGAATGGACAATCTAATGGTCCAATTTTATACTGTTCCCATATGATCCTACATGGAATACTACAGTCAGCTGAACGTTAGATTAGCAGAACCGTATGATGAAATCTAGGGAAGATTTTGAGCTGAGAAATGCTTTATAATAGATTGCTATTCCATTTTCTGTATAAACATATTTATAAAAACACATACAAACACATGAAAGCAAGGAATGAGGAACATGCCTATATTTTTCTGTATGAATTCCTTTGAGGCTCTGCTTGCCAGGAAAGTGCAGAGACACCAGAACTGCTGGAAAAAGGCACAGGGCTAGCCCAAGAACCCCACAAATAAAGCTACATTGACCAGGTATTCTGCAGTTTCTTCAGGCAAATAAGGAACTTCCCAGTTCTGGATTTATACTTTTTTAAACGGTTTGAATTCAATTTTACATTGTTTTGAATCTTGTGAGTAAAAATTTCTCCAGACTCTTTCTCCTTCCTGTATAGGGAAGAAAGCATTAGGAAAGACAATAAGTCCCACAGAGATGTCAGAAGCAGTGGGTGGAAATCAGTCACACAGTCCCTGTCTTTAGCACATCAGTTGACTAAGTGTACCTGAAGAACTGATTTATCCAGTGCAGAGATTTAGAGACTCTGTGTTATAACTGTTGGCACAGCAAAAGACCTCGTGCTGTCCACTTCATCTTCTGCAAAGACACGTTTCTGCAAAAGCAGAGATGCATTTAAGCTCTCGTCCATCTCCATGGCTCTACTGTTTGCAGCAATTACTGCTTGCCTGCAGACGTCTCTAATCACTGAGCAGAGAGAAAGGAATTCTTCTAATTGCTGAGTGGTTTGAGTTTCCCAAAATAGTCACCCTTCTTCCTTTTTGAAGAAAAAACTTTCCCCTGCCTCTGCCTGCCTCCCCACCCCCTTCCTGCTGGCAGACATGAGAAGAGAGCTGTGTTTGTTTTCACAGTAAATGGGAGGCCGGGGCAGCGACAAGGCTGATCTCACAGTTTCCAACTGTAATATTGGATTTCTTTACAGCTGCACACATGCAGAACTCAGAAACTAAACTAGTCCAGTAAGAGCAATACCAGCCAAACCCCCAAAGGTCTGAGGGGTAGCAGCATAGTTCTTGACATGAAAGCAGATATTCCAGCTAAGAGACAAGCATGATTCAGGCCAAAACTACTGAACGCTGTAGTTGAGCCCCTACATCCATGTACAGGGATGTGTCGGATTTTTAAGTGTTGAAGGTCCCAGGTTTTATAGTGAAACGGTGCAGTTTTAGATCACCTGAAACTGTCCCTATAGCACTCAGGAAAATAACTTCCACTTAGAAAGAAGAGAAAAAGCAAACCATCATTTAAAACTTTTCCTTATCTCCCACGAACAGTGACAACTGTAGATCAGTCATCGTGACAATGCCGGTCTGCTGCTTTGAAGCGCATGTCATTTTAACATACAGAATACTTGTCTTCAGATTTATGTTAACAACATTACTGATACTAAGTATTTACATTGATCACTTTCAACAATTTTTTTTCTACTTAGTGTCTCCTTTTTTCTTTTTCTAATTAGACAGTGAGAAGAAGGACAGAAATCCATTTCAAGAGGTATTCAAACAAGACAGACAGGATTTTCATAAGTCAACAGTTAACTTTTTAAAGTAAGATGTTTAAGAATCCTAAAAAAAAAAAAGTCTGATCTTGTTTTGAACTCAAAACTTCTCCAAATGGAAGAGGCAAAGTTTGAGGAGGAAATGGATTAAATATATCTGTCGTTACTGGAATGTTTTTGTCAGGACTGTCCAAAATGTTCAGATAACAGACCAGAGGTAAACAGCTGATGTGAAACTCCCAGCCCGGGCATCAATTTCATTATCTTTGCAGTCTTTATTAACAATATGGTCAAGGCAGGAGGATTAAATTGATTTGTTTTGATGGAAACCCTTCCATTGTGTATAGACTTTCAAACTGACTTTCACTAAGTAGCACACTCTCAGCCCAGATATCCCGGGGCCACAAAAAGCTGAGCCCAAGCTTGCAGACTCGCTGACACAGACCTGGAAGATGAGAGACCTGGCGCCAAGTGAGGCTCCCAGGTTCTTAACTATGGCAACTCCCAAGTAAACTGATGTGAGGCGGCCTCTGCTGTAGACAATGAAAAGGGTTTCCTTAAAAAGAGACACATTTCCTCATCAAGCCTTTTTAGCTTCTATTGGCAGATCAAGGCTGACACTTTTCAGTACGTTTTGTTTCATCCTGTTCAGCTTTTTAACAGAAGATGTTTTGAAGGGAAAGGGCCTGGACCTCTCTGTCCATGGATTCTTACCTGAAAAACAACTTTTGTTTCAAGATCAGTGACACGGAAAAGATTGCTTGTGAACAATATTGTGAGTAGTGTGGTGAGCCCTACTGTTACACCACAAGTTATCAGGCAAACCTGAGCTATGTCCATATTTCTTAGAAACCACCTGGACAGAGCTAGTGTGTGTCCAAAACCTACTGAAGAGAAGGTTCAGATACTAAGAGCTAGACCACTGTTATGGACCTGGTGAGCTGGGCATTTCCAGCCCTGGCATTAACTTCTCTGGAGCCTTTATTCACCAAGCACTTCAAGTCAGTGGGAGCTATTTCCACCCGTTCCTTGCAAATGAAATGACAATAGGAAGCACTTGCGTTTCTTTCAAGGCTCAGAAACCTTATTTCAATTTGAGTTTTGGAAAAGACTTGGGAAGTACTAATTACTCCAACTGGTTCATTCCAGGACAAGCACAGAGAGAAGAAAAACAAGGCTCTTTGCCTCCTGTTGCAAAAGAGCAAACCAGACCCAAAGTAGAAGCAAAGAGAAGCAGAAGTACACAGTAAACTGGCCCTGGATGTGCCTCTGCAAGAGATTACGGTGCACTTCTCGCTCCCTCTCAACCAGCCCCATTCTGACACCATAAAATAAAACAACTTGGGGTGAACCTGAATTAGTCCAGTTGAAGGTAGCTTCTCTATAACTGCACGCTACTCGGGAACTATGTTACAGAGCCATATACACTCTGATGCTCTTTAGGGCAAACTGTAGGAGACCATTGCCAAAGGTGCCCATTCCTCCACCCCCTGCCAGCAGCGACTGCTTTTGGACAACATAGCTCTGAATTAACTCTTTGCTCTTCCAGTGGAGCAACGTGGAGACGATGTAGGATGAACCATGAGCCTCAGATGTTGACCAAACATCTTATTAATCTCCACAGTTTGCTGAGACCCCTCGGACCTGAAAGCAGGACAACCAAAGGAGTTGTGCTCACAGGACTGTGACAGCCAGCCTCATGTGTATTCCCAGAGTTGTTCCAGTTGTGCTCAGGTTAATAACAAGGAACTTGCAATATTGTCACAATAGGACAGGCAGCTGGACGGATTGCAGCTAACAACAGTGCTTATGGTCATCACGTAATGCTGAACATTAAAGAGTGCTATCACTTAATATGTGTGTTTGGACTGTGGAAAACACTTCTCCTGCATAATACTCATATCAAATGACTTCTACACTAAGTGCCTACTTGTAGATTCTCTAGCGTGATTCAGTAAATGATTTACTCAGCCCCAAAACACTGCTATCTTTCCAAGTATGCATTTGGCTGGCTCTGGATATTTACAGTTTATAATGTCTAATTAAAATTAATTTATTAATTACGAGTTCAGTGTGCCATAGTTATTCTACAGAGTGTTATACTAAATATGGGATTTCAAGATGATAAAAAGGAAAACAATCAGTTTATTTCACTCACACTCAATCTACCCCAGTTTGGTCATATCTGAGAGTACTAAGGATTTCTAATGTAAGAGGTTTCATAGCTAACCTTTTTCTTATCCTTATCCCTCTTTTGGCCCCAGTCCTTTACCCAAAACAATCCTCCACCCTGATAGAAAGTGTCCTTATGAATACAAATGCCTGTGGACAACTTTTTATTTGGCAGCTGTATAATGTTATGGAGTTATTATCCGTGAACGAGTTCTACTTCCCTCAAACTGGAATTTCAATGCATTAGGAAATCAAGAGAGATGTTGTTATTGCACATCACACTCAGTCTGGCAGCTTTAGAAAACCCCCAGAAGTAAAGGAGAAAACCATTTGTTTTTTCTCCTGTACCATCAGTATCATCTGACCGACTGTTAATTGTACTGCTGAGAGTTTAAAGACCTCTATTCAGGTAAGTGCTGGCCAAAAAAACCCCGCTCTCATTCATCAGAGCACAAGCACTTTCAAGAGTAGCCTGGTAACACAGAAAAGACTTGAAAATCCTCAAAGTCCAGCCACCTATGGAGCAATCACGTGAAAAAATGTCAAAGAATCACTGTTGTAAATGCTGAAGACAACTGCTACCGAGCGGTAAATACAAAATACTGTTTAATTGCAATTTTCAAAAATTCTTCCTGCTTTCAGTCATTATATGTCTGTCCCGCTGATGGAAATGGGAATTCTTTCAGTTTTCAAGCCTGTGCTCTCCTTTCATTGCAACGAGGACCTAATTCAGAGCTTTAAACTGTGTTCTGCAATGCATAATTAATCTGGCTTCATAGAGACCTGGACAAAAGACCCCATTCAATCTTCAGCTCCTTCCCCCTGAGATATTGTTATTTCTAAAAACTCCTGCCAGCTGGGCAGGAGGGAAATCTCAGCACTGTGGGAGAATGAACAAACTACAGGCCTCTGAGGGATTTGAAGTAACTATCTGACTAAATTGGATTAGAAAGTAAGGAAGGGGAGGGGCAGGAGAGCTTATTCTGAAGTCTACAAAAGCTCATAAAAAATTCTTAGAAGATTTTCATATGGTGAAGGGGAGAGAAATATGCAAGTCTTTATAACAAAACAGAGAAGGAATTTTAAAACATGCGTGAGCCAATACACTTGGGGATGTTTGAAGGGATTACTGCTGGTATTATTGCAGGCAAACTGTTGTGTCTGCCTTAGAGCTTTGAAACGGCGTTTCGCCATGAAATCTACGCTGCCCTGCAAACCAGAATAGTCATACTTTCCTTCCAGGTATTTGATACGTCTCCTGTTCAAACCTATAATGTAGTCTAACCAGAAGTTGCTTTAAATCCCCTCCTAAGCATGTCGCAATTAAGAGCCTCTGCCCAGCAGGATTTCAAAGGGCTATGGAAAAACAAATTCAGTCTTGTTTAGAGAGCCAGCACCCTGCTCTCGTTCCCTGCGAGCTCGTTCTCCAGTGTGTGCCGGTGACACTGCCCAGATCACCTGGCCACCTCTCACGCATTGCTCTGTATTTTTAGCAGGCACGTGTGTACTCAGGAATATTGCCCTGTTACCATCGGGCTTTCTGGAAGAGTAAGTGGAAAAAACTCACAGGCCTGTTGAGCAAGTGGGTGCCTGGGGGAAAAGATGTTTTGGGCTCTCTGCCTCCTCTGCCCCACTCTGCTGTCCCCCACTGACACAAACCTGCTGCTTGCAGGCTCCCTGCTCCTGCAGCACTGATGCTGCAGTTGAATGAAGTTATGTAGCCGAAGCACAGGACAATATGTGGCTCCCTAGAGTTAGAAATGTTTTCAGAAGCCAGATCTTTTAGTCACCCCAATCATATTTGGATGGGTATCCCTTATGACATCAGCGATGATGGGCATCACTTATGACTTCAATGACGATGGGCATCCAGTTATGGCAGGAGCAACCAGGACAAGCTGGTCTTAGGTTTTTACATTTTACAGGAAAAAACTATATAAACACCTCAGGAAAGGCCAGCACCCTCATTTATAGTCCTTCTGCTGGCACTGCTGGAAACGTAAAGGGCAAAAGTCACAATAAGGTCCAAATAATGGGCCCAGCTTCCTTTCCTTCCCCCTGCCCATGTCTGCCCATTGCAGAGGTAGGGCTGCATGGGACACTGAGCTGCCCAAGCTGCTGCTGGCGGGACCCGCTGCCAGGGCAAACAGTTAAAAGCACCCACATAATACATTAACTTCTCTGTGGCCAAAAGGAATTAAAACATTCCCTAAAAGTTGATCTACCTGGGACTTGTGTGTTGTTATGGAGTGAAGACTGGGGTGGGTCTGGCAGGAGACCAGCATGCACGATGAAAAATGCACCCTACTTTACAACGCATCTGTGTAAGGATGGACACACAAAAATTACAACCCACCAGAGCAATCCTAAGCAAACAATCCCATCTGTTCTCGGACCTCATCATCATTTGCCATTTCTAGACCTATTATCACAAGAATGATTTTCTCTAACCTACCTTTGCCCTGGGAAGCGGAGGGTGTAGGAAAAAAAAGGGAGAGAAAATAAGATTCAGCAAAATCTTTCAGACCAGCAGAGGCTTTTAAGGGTGTCATTTCATAAAGAAACACTTGCGTGTAACTTAGCAACAGCAACAACAACAAAAGTACTGGTAGGTCATATTCCAGACAAACAGAGCAATGTTTAAAACATTAAGTTGTTATACAAAATCCACACAGCCCATTTCCAGTTCCTTTAATTCCTGGGGTGCAGGAAAAGCAAGCCAACACCACCACACTTTCTTTCATAACCAACATAATGAGCCACTTGTGACATTTATCCCAAGTTGTTGGATGTTGTCAAATCCATGTTGAGGCATCACATCAAAAATCATTACTTACAGCAGCAGTGTAACAGCTCTGGATAACCCTGTGGCATTTCCCAAAAGGGATACTAAACGTTTCACATCTGTGAGAGAGAAAACCTGGTAGAGGAAAAACAAAATCAGTTTCATTTCATTCAGCTAAACAGATCCTAAGTAATGCTGACACATAAGTAAAAGCTCTGACTTTTCCTAACTGAAGGAAAATCTCTTCCATCTCTTAGTGAATACAACAGTGCAGTAAGAGTATTAGACATGTCCTCTCTATTGAGAACACCTATTTTAAGGCATCCTACCTAAAGCTCGTGTGGAGACTGCAAGGAGTGAAGAACAGCCAGTCCAACCCAATGCAGTGTGAAACCCCATCCCTGCAATCCACACTTGGCATTGCACTGCTGTAAGCATGAGACTGCATGAAGGATCTTCTGGCAGATGATACTTTCCCCACAAGCTGCTCAGACACTGGACTCTGTCATGGTCAGGACCTTTCCTAGCACTGCAGCTCTCCTCATGTCCACCTTGTCCCATCTCTTCCCCACCACCCATGGTGCTGGTATTGCATGAGGAGCCTCATCCCGGCTGTGTGGGAGTCCTGCAGTGCGCTCAAGCCAGGAGCAGAGCCAGAGCAGCCATTACAGGGGTGCAGGCAAAAAAGCCCTGTCTGCCTCTTTAGGGAAAGCAAAATCACTTGTTCTCCCTGCAAGGATGACAGGACGCTGGGACCCTCACTGGGCAGGTGATGGAGGGAGGAACTGCGGAGCCTGGCAAAGCTGCAGGTCAGGTTTCTGCAGAGGGTCTGAGGCTTGCTCCTGCTGCAAGGAAGGAAAAAGGGAAAGCCTGGAAAGGAAAACAGCAGAGACTGGGGTTTGCTGTTCCTACTGCTGTGTGAGGGGTGGAGAGGGCATGGAGCAGATCTGCCTGCCTCCTGAGGAAACAGGTTTTTACCACCAGCCCTGCAACTGCACGGGGAGGGAGTGGGACATGGCTCAAAACTTTCATTCATACATCCCCAAGAGCATCACAAGAAAGAAGATTTGTCCCGTATTATAGAAAGGGTCAGGGAGGAACCTGGAAGTTTGGGACACAACTTCTTCATCCACATGCACTTGTGTAAAATACTGGGAGCCTAAACGAGACACCCTGCTGCTCAGCCCGCACCCTGTCCTACCTGCTCCAAACCTAGAGCTCAGCCAGCACCCCCGCTCCGCCAGCTGACCTGCTCTCAGTTGCTCTCTGACTTACTCCACCTTGTAAGCACACACGTTCATCTGCGCATATATACTGAACCCAGCTGCTGAAGCAGATCAGCCACACAACCACAACACAATCTGACTCACGTTGAATGACATGAGTGAACCGCCCAGCCCAGCCCAGCCCCATGGGGCACGGTGGCCGCGTCCACCACCGCTGGCCACAGCTGGCTATCCCAAAGGCTCTCATCCAGCTGCATTTTCCCCAACAGCCCTGACACTTTAAAATCCCACCCGACATAAACATGAGGCGAAATTCTAACTCTTGTTTTCAGTCTGTGCCAGCTGCCAGACTGAGAATCCGCAAAAAACCTCCTGAAAAACAGTGAGTGAACATCAGAATTGGAAGCAGGGCGCTTCAGCAACAACTTGCTGAGTGCTATGGGACACTTCAGTGCTTCTCCTTAGAATCTACAGTCTGCCTTGTCCCATAGAAATAGGTCATTAACTTCCTTTTTCTCAATGCTTGCTCCGTGTTTTAAAAGCATAGTCAGTTAACTCTGAGAAAGTTGAGTTCCTTGGTTTTCCCCTTTCCTCAACACCTTCGACAGAAATCCCTAGGACAAAATAAAAGTACAACTCAAAAGGGCCCAACATCAAGGAAAAAAATGAGGAATAAAATACAGGTCAAACTCTCCTGTCACTTATTCTGATATCACCTTTGATTTACACACAAAAATAGTAAGAAACGTGACCATTCATCTGCCACACGGATCCAAACAGCCAAAAAAAGGTCTACAGAGGGACACCCAACAGCATGAAATGCAGACCTGGTTATAGTCCCCAACTCTGTGCTCAGGAGTACACTACTGAGCATGTGCTCTGTGTAGCCCTTATTGTTTTAACTGTCTCCTTCGTAAGTTACAAACTGCACTGTCACACCTACACCGTCTTGTCCTAATCTCCCTGTTGAAATGTAATCCTGAAGAACTTTGAGTCTAGGTAACACAGTTACTCAGTGTTTTCAAGTGGGTCTAAACTGGGCATCAAAACCCCCAAATGTTGCTTAAATGGAACACAAAAAATGAATACCAGACTTCTCATTCAGCTATACCATTTAATTGTGCATAGGAAATAAAGCTCTATAGAAAGCCAAACAAGAAGACAGTGGTGTAAATGTAGCATTGGATCCACTTTTGGGCAAAGGCATCCTTAAAAATTTGTCCTTTTTACAAGTCTATTCTTGTCCAATATTATAGTAATGGCAATTAGATCCAGAAGAAATATTTTGGCTTGTCAGCTTCAATAAAGATGACATCGCAGAGACTCTCAAGAGAGCACAGACCCAAGCACAGAGTCTTGGGTCAGTGAACCACACTGAGGTCAGAAGGTTTCCATTTGCTTGGCTCTATTAGCCTAAGCAGAACAACTTGGAGCAGCATTGCTTTGTGCTTAGTCTAGGATGTCCCACATAGCCCGTGCCACACCAAAACCAAAGTAAAACATAGCGAGTCCTTCTATTATCAGAAGTGCATCTCTTTAAAAACTTTAGACAAAGCATTTTAAATGAAACAAGGAGAGGAGATAGAATCCACTGACAACTAAGCTGTTTGATCAAACATTGAACAAAACATTAACAGCATCCAAATTCCTTTATATCCCAGGACACATTCTTCAGATTACATAAAAACATTACATATACCTATATTTTGGCATGAATTATTGACAGATGACAGCCCTAAAATGCAGGAGAGACCTCATCTGCTTATGCTGTAAAAATACTCTGTGGTCTTGCTTAATAACAGTTGTGAAGAGCACAGAAATGGCTGGGAAAAGAGCTGGGAGCAGGATGTACAGTCTCCTGGCATACAGCTTGGTACACATCCCATCCAACTGCAGTTCTGGGAGCTGATGGATGATGACAGAGACATACACAAGTGTTTTCCCTCCCACCCAGGTGGTATTTCCATTTCAAACTCCTCTTTCTTTAGGTTGCAAGGGAGTTTGACAGAGTCACCGAGCATCACACGGGATGCTTTGGAGCTGGCAGGATGTGGCCTAAACTTTACTCTCTGACCACAAAGGACAAACCAGTTTAAAGCTTAGGCTGAGTTTTTTATTAATGAGGTGTTAATGTAACGTCATTAGAGGTGGGGGACATGAGATTAGGAGCATGTAATGCAGCCAAGCCTTGGTTTCTCTGACACAGCACAGGGGAGGTAGACCTGACAGGAAGCCCCTACCACTCTGTAAGACAAAAGGAAGGTCTGGGGGAGCCATGAGGGTACGGGTCTCTGGGCTTTGGTGGGCAGACACATCCCCTGCCCTCCTGCTATCCAGGTAACCTGCACGTAAACTACAGTCTTGGTGAGCAGCTGGTTCCAAGACCACCTCAGTTAAAACATCCTTCCATGGGCTGCTCAATGCACTTATGCAAAGCACTGTATGTACCCATGGTTTAATCGCCACAGATACACAGGCACCAACCTTTCTCCAAGCCATTTGTAGCACCTACTGCTAACGGAGACAGCAACCAAATGCTTAAAGAAAAGCTGTGATGTAAATAGTGCCAATATATGCTATTCCAGAGATGTAGAAACTGACCAAGAGGCAACTTTAAAAATGCCTTTTTCTAGCAGGTATTCTTTCATCCAACTAACAGGTTTTATTTCAAATGCAGTCTTGTAATCAGTGTTAAAAGCATACATCTTCCTCATTTCTTCACCAAATCTGAGCTGAGGTACCAGCAGTACAAGAAACATCACCTCTGGTACTACGAAGCCACAGCGTGAGTCTCCTCCCAGGAGACCAGAACCAACCTCATGGATGCTATGAACTAGCTGACCCCAAGTGGAAGGGAGATGTTCTTCTCAGACATTTTAAGAAAAAAAGGAACAAAACCAAGGGAAAAACCACCTCTACCCACCAAGGTTGTGAAATATGTGAAGGTTTTTGGGGTCAGAAAGCCATCTAATGAACGAGACTTTAAAATAAAAAGCCATCTACATGATATTTTGAGTGCCTTGGTAGTTTTAATTCCCTTTTCAAGCATCCTTAAAAAGTGAATTAGGAAATGGAGATTAGAGTGCTGTTGGCATAGGAAGAAACAAGAAAACAAAACAAAAATCAACCACTCATCTGTTATTGAAACATCTAATCTAAACCTTTTTATGGTTTAAAAATAGAAACTACTTATAAGACAACGTGTGCTTTAATCAGCATGCAAGAAATGAGCCAATAATTAAAAGTTTAAAATAAAGGTTTAAACTCATAGTTTTGTAACTGCAGTTCTATCCAGATTACAGAATTCCTTTCACACAATGCACATAGCATCCTTTGAGACTTAATGACATTCTGCAGCTGGGGTAGTATGAATCTGAGTTCTTTCTGTTCCGAGTTATTTACTTCTGCAAGAAAATTCCCCATGGCAACTGGCCAAAGGGGCTTGTCTCCTTAGTGTGTGAAATGTGAGCAGATACAAACTTGACACCATATTTCATGCCCTCGCCTTCCCTTGTGTCTGCATTCCTAACTGTAAATTAAGGGGTGGCACTGACTGTTCTGGGGTGGCAGGAAGCAGCTTATTCAGAAAGAGAGGAAGAGGTGGAGGAAAAAAAGTACTGTAACATTTCAAGGCAGTTTCTGAAACTACAGCGGGATTCTTCTCACCCATAATCAAGACAAGCTGAGATTGTGCAACAGCTGATTCCCTTCTAAAAATATGGCACTTATTCCTTTTACTGGCCTTTTAAACATGTGTTTATCATCTAAACAGAAATCAGAGGAAATGTGTCAATACTTGATAATGCACTTCTATACTTGCAGCAGTGCCCTTGTCGTTTGCGGTCTCTTATCAGGAATGCAAGTTGGTTTCTTTCTGTGTGGAGGGTCCATGAAAACACAGAACCCTTCTGCAGCACCATCTGCCAAAGCTGATTATGAAAGAGGCAATTTGGAACACGGAGCCTCAAGCTGGACTTTAGAAAACCAGAGGCACCTGGGAAATGATGTGCAACTCGCTGAGACTCTGGCAAAACCAAAGTTCCCCACAGGACCTCAGTCAGCCAAGGGTAAAGCAATGACCTTGGACAGATGTTTACCCTTCTTGGAGCTGATCGGCATAATGCATCTGCTATTTTAGCTAAGGGATACCATCAGTGAACTCACTTCCTTTTGCATCCTGGTTTTTGCTCCGGTTCCTGAGTGCAGTTGTGTGTGATAAAACTCAGTAAATAAGGTGCATTTCCTGAGAAAGCCAATTTTGTTAGTAGACCCCAGAAATGTAAATTCCATGAGTGCAATAACATCGGAACTAATTTCACTCAAAATGAGGGTGTCTTACTTGAAGTTTCAAGCAATGAGACTGCAACAAAAGTTCTGACAGTCCAGCTACAGTTTGCTTGTTGTTATTTTTGATTAAGAAACAAGCAAGATCAAAGGCTCTTGCTCAGTCCTGCATGCTTTCCATGGGCTGCAGAATAAAGAGGACTCTTCCTATCAATGGGACCTCACAGCAGTAGCTGTGCTTACGTCTCTGCTCCCCACTGGAGCTGGGGTCTTGTTCAGACTGGCTGCAAGGGGAGAGGCATTCCAGGGCAGGGGAGCTGAGCTGGGCAAGTACACATCTGTGCACATCCACAGATCCCAACGTGCAAAACACTCCCCACGCTAGCCCAAGCAAGCGGGAACAGATTAGTCTATACAAAAAACATGCCACTGTAACCAGCTTTACTCAGAATGTTTGCAAAGCTTAGCAATTCAATCCTCCTTTAAATAGGTGGGGAAAAAAAAGGCTGGAAGTTTTGAAGGGAAACCCAGGAAGCTGTTACCAACAGAAGGAATCAACAGGCCAAACTGAAGATTTCCCTCTGTCTGTGCTAAGGCCTGCTGCAGAAAACATCCAACGTCTTGGTGACAGCTACTGGATCTGTGAGATGTAGCAATCAGACATGAGTGAGATTAAAGCCTGCTTGGCCAGGCTTTGCGACAGAAACAGAAATGCAAATGTCAAATAGCAAATTATGGCTCCGAGATTATTTTTATCATTTCAGTAGTTCTCTGGAAAACACGAAAACAAGTGATGTAAGCCTCTTAAAGGCTCAAACTGCAAATTCTTCTGGTACTGCCAGAGAAGAGTTAGATACAGTCCCTTCGATTTCTAAGAGGATACTACTGAAGTAACTGCTCACCGGTGAGTAGAAGGGTTTACTATCAGCTGACAAATGAAAGCAAGAGATTTTAAGACTGTTCAGAGAGGAAGCTTCAGGTGCAGTTTCATTCTTGAGAGGGAATAAAGGCAGGTGAAGGAGAGGGCTTTTAAAGCACCCTCTGAAATAAGTGGGAATGAGGAAGGAGAGGGGAAAGATTATTTTCCCTTCTCCCTGGGAAGCCAAGCAGCAACGTAAAGGGTTGCAAAGTGTAAAAACAGCACGAAAGAGGACATTTGGTCCTGGGTATCTGCAGTTCCACCTCACCCCACACAGCAGTGTTGTAGAACTTGTCAAGCACCATTTTGGTGTTTCCAGCAGTGCATTAAGGGTGTGCCACAAGATGTGTTTAATCTGAGGGCAGAGGAAGGACCGCTGTACTCTGTGTAGCCTGGCAGACATGCTGTGCAGGGAGATGGTTAGTTAGCATCCCCTGGTAGACTTACCCAGTGAGCAAAGGGAAGGATCTAGCAGTGAACGTGGGCCCTTGGCTCACTGGCAGAAGCTGGACAGCTTGGGCTCTCCATAGCCACCCTCTTCCAGTTGCAGCAGCACCATCTGAGGAGGCTACAGGCTCTAACCCAATACCAGTTACTCATCACTGCCAAGGATTATTGTGTCCTCAGATCTGCTGGACAAGCTGCTCCGCTGGTCCTTCCTATCCTGTTTCATTCAAAAGACCATATAATCTAAGCAATTTAGATGTTGGTGTGTGCCAACCCATCTCATTTTGACTGAAATTGGTGAGCGTGAGTGGTATCAAGAGAAGCACAACTGACAGCACAGAGTAGTTTGTAGCCTTCAGTAGGGCTTAGTCACTACAATTGGTGCAGAGTACAGAGGTGTTAAAACTCTTCAGCCATTTCAGCTGCTGCCATGAGAAGATTTGTGCATCTGCAGCTGCAGGGGCTATTTTAGCAAGTACCACCCAGCCACACTGACTCCAGAACTGTACATCAGCTGAAAGCAAGCAGAGCACTATATAACTGCTGTTGGCTCTGAAACATTTCAAACCCAGGCCCTTCTGCTTCCTTGGCAGGAAAGAGATTGCAGTAGTTACTCCATCACTTTACACCTAAGAAGGTCTTAACTGGCCAAATGGGACCTGATTCTGATCCTTTGCAATAGCAAAAAGGTCAGAAAAGAGTAAGAAGAAGCTGCTGGGAGGCTGGTGAATAAAAGCAGAGGGTTATGTACACAGAGGAGTCCTGTCAGTGTCTAAGCAGCATCTCTTGAAGGAACAGTTCAGAAAAGGACAGGCTCATAGGAATTTACGTGATCTCACAAGCTGCAATAGTGAAAGAACATTTTGAAAGAAAGGAGATGGAATTAGGGACAGACAAATTGTTCATCAGTTCTAAAATGGGGATTTGGCAATATGAAGTCATCCGTTTCGTATCATTTCAAAATAAATGGTTCTGGTTTATTTTCCTCTTCTCAAAGATTCTGTTTTCCCCTCCCCAGACACCATTACCCAAGTTTACAGAAGAGGTCCAAACAGCTAACAAAGGCAAAAATCACAAAAATTAGCTGAGGTTCAAAAGGCTATTACTGTATCAGGAAATGATTTTGGCTTTCTATTGAGGGACCTGCTTTTACACAAATCCTGTGATGGCACAGGTTGGTACTAACACACTTGTGTCAAGAGAGCCACTTTGGCTCACAGCACCTGAAGATCCGTTCCAACTGCTCTTAGGCTCAGGCTCTGTGGGCCCTGTGTCTGTAGTGCTGAGATTAATCAGATACCTTCTTTTCAAATACTGAGCTTTTGAGTGTTCTCTGACCAGTAGCCGGCTTTTCCAAAACAGCTTTCCTGTTTTAAAGTGCTCTCTGTTTGGGAGAAGGGGTGTGTTGGTTTGGGGTTTGGCTTTTTTAATACAGTGAATGTTCTAAAGGAGTGGGTAGCATGAGCTTACTGAAAAGCACCACCTGTAGATGCAGAGTCTGAAGAAAGTATCAGGTGCTATAGCTTATATTGCTCAAATTTACTTAATACACAGGTTCCTTTTTCTCTCTTTACATTACAAAGAGCAGTGACTAGGATTCCACAACTGACTTAACCCAACTGAGTGTACTAAGTGCATGCTTGTCCCAATGAGTTACACACAAATAAGCCTTAGCCCTGCCTAAGTTCATAACAGTGACTTTAATAGCCCACGTACGATCTTCCAGGTGCCACTTGCTGTCCCCACAGTCCACTCCCATTCACCACTTCAGTCCATCCTTTGTTTTCCTAACAGTGCATGTTTCCCATTCACTCTAGTACTTAGATACGTGGTGATGGAGGACAAAGCTGCTAATGGTCTCTAGGACAAGGAAACCACTGTATTATTCCAGGCAAGGCAGGAAAATGCCATTCCAGAGCGGTGAAGACTCAAATTTAAAGCAAACTTCTACAACTTCCCATAGGCAGCAGGTGCCTGCAGAGATGTCCCCTCAGAGGTGTCCCTTGGTGGACACATCTTTCAATAACTCCACTCAAGCTCACCACACTTTTGCACTCAGACCCTACCACCTTAGCATTAGAAAAGCCCATCTGGACAAACAGGGACACTGAAGTTCTTATGACCTGCATGACGAACACAGATAAAGAATCTTTATCTTTAGCAAAGATAAAAAGGTAAAGATCCTTTGAGAAGATCTCACCTCCATTCGTTAACCATGAAGAATCTACCAAATAAGGAATCTTGCCTTCATTACACTTCATTTTTAAATCACAAGACAAAAAAAAAAACCCAAAACCTCAGATGTGACGTATTCCTTATCACAGTCTTCTGTTCCTAGGGAACAGAAGGTGGAATCATTTCATGTCACTTTCACTCTTGTTGATATTATCAGTTGACATTTATACCACTAAGACCCATGTCATCATCCATGAGCTTGGCACCTCAGCAACCTACCCCAGCAGAGCAAGGGGTCAAATCAGAGCTGAGAGTCTTGTCTCAGCAACATCCCACCAAAGAGCACACAGATGGGAGAAACATAGAGAGATGGAGAAGGGGGGGATCACTGGCACTCTCCCAGATTGCCCTTGAGAAATGCACTGGACTGTTGGCATTCCTCCACTCCTCCACTTCTACTGTCCTGTGTTGGACTTCTTTCTAACCAGTCTGCCGCATTTTACTCTGAGAAGGACACTAGTATTGACAAGAGATCTTGAGCAATATCATGTTGCTGAGAAACCAGTAGAGATGTCTGTCTGCAGAATGAGAACTTCCTTCTCACCCCCTTTATAGTAGTCTAAAACTGTACTCAGCTGCTGTAATAGGATTTCAGAGTATTTCAATTCCCGTTCTCTCATGCAGCACAGGAGTGGCTATAGAGCCAAAAGAATTTGGGCCAAACCACTAAGAGTTTTCTTCTTTGTTAATACACCCTCAACCACATACTGCTGGGCAAGGCATGTAGTCAGCACTGCTTGTATCAGCTTTCTGAAAAGACCACAGCCCTGTAAACTGTGAAGTTTCTCCTTGCACAGAATTGGGAAGGAAAAGAACTTCTGCTGAAGATGTGCTGAGTAGAATTTTATTGTTTTTTTCCAAAAAGGGAAGTCTCCTTTTAATAGTAACATTGTTGGATGTATTTACTACCAAGCTCATCAAGGCACTTGCTTTTCCCTTTTCCATGATTTGTATCTTCCACCACAATCATGTCAGCAGTTGAGCAAACGTCATTCCAGATTTGAGGAGCAGGTTGAAAATACTGTCTCCTGCTCAAAAAAATATTCTGCTCTTTGGAACAAGACTATGCTACAGCTCTCCAACACTTCCTACCCACTGGTCACAAAGCACTTCTCAGAATGAGAGTATATGCAAGTTCACGACTTTCCTTCCGCATAGATTTAAGAGATGAGGAAGTATCTAGTATTATTTTTAAACCTGGAAACCTAGAGGGAGACTTCTAAACACTGGTCACAAAGCACTTGTCAGAATGAGAGTATATGCAAGTTCACGACTTTCCTTCCGCATAGATTTAGAGATGAGGAAGTATCTAGCATTATTTTTAAACCTGGAAACCTAGAGGGAAACTTCTAAACTTATTATTTTGCTTTTCCAGGTATAGAAAACTTCCATTTTCAAAAATGTATATTGAGCATCTCTGAATTTCAGCACTTGTTTTTAGGTATTAAAGTTCAGTTTGAAAACATTGATGCTCAAACACTTTCAGATTAACTCAAAAGTTCTACAGCTAAATTAAAAGACAATCTAACTACAAGTTTGTTATTTAGGCATAAACAAAAATGTTTCTCCTAAATATTTATTCATGTGTACAGATACATGTAACAGTTTGCACAAATAAGACAAAGACTAATTATCATGCTATACAACTGAATGTTTGACGAGAAGCATAGGAGGAAAGACATCCTAAAAGAAGCAAGATAGACATATATGCTTGTGCACACACATTTTTTAGGAGAGAGACCAAGGACAATGGTACCTACCTCCACTGCTCCCCCATTCAGGCAATCCCAAAGATCATTCTCCCTAACAAACCCTTTACTGAAGTTAATAAATTTCTGAGATTTAAGAGAACATACAGCACAACAATCTCATTCTGGGGATGTCCTTAGTCTGAATAAAAGGAGTTTCATCTAGTTAAAGTCTAGCTTAAATTTCCCTTACAAGAGGTAATTTCAGATGATTTATCAGAATTTTCCTACATTTTATCTGCATACACTCTGATGAGTAGCAACAATAATGTTACAATCCCAATCCCACAAATGAGAAGTATCAGCTCAATCTATAAGCCTGACCTTTCATCTTATTGTTCCAATATGGACTGTTCCAGTTCTACTTCTTCATGAACTTGGAAGAAGTGAAGAGCTGAAAAACAGCCTGAACATATGCAATGGACTTAATTTACCTTGTAAATACTGTGCTAATGTAAAATTACAGAGTTGCACTAGAATACAATACTGTGGTAAGCAAATGCAATGAAACATTCCCATATGTAATATTCATTCTAAGAGTAATATTAAAATACAAATCTCCTAGCACCATGAGAAGGTATAGCTATATCCTATGTCAGACCAGCTGGTTACAGAAGTTTAATGCTATATTGGTAGACATATCTGGATCTAGGATTTAGCCCAATGTATAGGAAGATTTTAGCAAGTAAATGAACAGGATAGGGAGATAATTAGTTTGTAGAAATACACTTTAAATTTCTCCCAAGTCCACAGCATCTTCTGAGTCAGGTTTTGGTATGAGCCAGTATCCACAGGAAATAGAACAAATTATGATGTTTTTCACATGATAAAGATCAGAAATTGCTGTCTTCATAGAAGCATTCATTATTCCTTGAAAGACCACTATGATGGCCAGGAACTGCCAAATCTAGGGAAAAGCTCAGCCTTCCATTGGAATCCTTCAATAATGCGAATCTATACTAGCCATCTGCAAGGAGTCCGTATCTAAATGTATTAACCCACTGTACTCTTGCGAGCATAAGCAACAGGTTTCCTTTGCATACCTGGCTCTTTAAATACTAGGTTATAAAAAATAAGAATAAAATCAAGGCCAACACTTGTTTTCTGCTTTCTAATAGAAACTCTTCAATAATTTGCAATCTTAACTAGTACACAGTAGTATAGTAAAGTATAAGGAAATAAGAATTCCAGCATAACAAAAGCAGGATGTGTGGAAAATATAAACAACTTGATTCAGTAAGCATGCAAGGGACTGAGGCCTGTTTGTCACCAGATCTCCCCAGACTTCCCCCTGGAGTGAAACTCAAGAAGCATGCACGGACAAAAGCATGTCAGGACTTGGTGGGGAAGCCAACACAAGAATAGCTGCAGTAGTAAGTGCGTTCCACATTCATGAAGGTCTTGGGTTACCGAGATAAATTCAGCTATGAGACTCACCCTTGTGCATTCTTAACCCCTTCACTGCAGGATGCCTCCATACAGGGCAGTGGTGGAGGGTGTGGAGGGGGAACACTGGGCTATTTCTTCTAGCTGACAGTGACACATATAATACTACTCAGATTTAATCTTTTCAGGGATTTAAAAAGTCTTATTTAAGAGGTAATAGGTATGGCTGTGGTTATAAAGGCTTTTGCCATTAAACCATACTGATGTGGTGAAGACAGGTATTTTCCTCAGACATTAAGGCATAAGATGTGCTCATCCCAGTCTCCCCAAATGCAAAATCAAAATAACTAAACATAAAATAGAAATGCTCCGTTATGCTGCTTCCATGTCATTGTTGAAGGTTTTCATTTCCTTCAGCTAATAAACGGCATCATTTGAGGTAAGAGCTTTCTTCTCCAGTTTCCAGATGCGAGACTAGCTGCAGTGCTAACAAACAGGCAGCTGTGATTTTCTTACCTTTCTGGATCATAATATTACAAAACTACTATATCAGGGTTTCCAGTTTCACACTAACTGGAACCTCTAAGCTTCCCTTTCCACAACGTATTAGCGCAAACAATACTGAGGAAAGAACATTCCCTCACCAACACATCTCATTAGAGTTTTTATTTTAAAAAGATATTAAATTAGAAGTTTTAATAAACTCTTGACTTTAAAAAACAGGTTCAAAACCTATTTAAGGGTCACAATCCAGGCATGTTTCTATCAAAATGCAACAGAGGGTTGCTCCATTCTTGCTCTGCTGGAACTCTGTTTTGTCATTGCTTGGTGAATGTCACTGCCTCAACTTTAACATGGGAATACATGAATAGTTCCTTCCATGACAAGAGAACTACAGGAATAAAGCCATGAATTTTGGGGTGATGAACGCACATTAAAAGGAGACATCTAAGTATCAAGACAATAAACTCACAGTAAGTACTGAGACTTGTGGTCCACTGAGTAGGCTACAGAATTAAGAGACAGGTTCTTGCCAGGTAATTTGCAAGGAGAGCATCAAAAGCTCCTTTGTCTGAACTCATGGCTTAGTAAAAGGGTGGGTGCTGGTGCATCTCCTTCCTGAACAGCTTTTCAAGAGGGAAAAGCCGTGTTAATAAACTGAAAGCAGCACCATGTGCATGAGCTGTGAAGGCCATCTCAACCCTAGCAGCAGTCAGTCCTTCCTCACTCAGATCCAAACACTCCGGCTGAATCCCACTCTGAACTCTTCACCTCTCCAGCACGCTTCCCCTCTAAATATAAACTGCACTGCTGACGTGACTGCAGCTGGCACTAATCTTTTCAGATGCTTTCCTTGTTGTCCTTCATTTTGTTTACTGGGTTAAATTAGGGAAAACTCTGATTTAAGCAGCAAAGAAATAGCAAAACTGTATGTAGATGAAAAGAAAAAACAGATTAAAAAATCATAGGAACAAATGGGTTGGTGTAGGAAAGCAGAAGGGATTCATAGAAAGCAAGTGATTGGATGAGCCTGAAGTAAACCCAGCTAGTAATGCTAATCTGAAATATTAAATACCCAGCAAGTGTTGGAGCCTGTTTCATCTGTAATTCTAGTAGAAACAAAACTGCACACTGTGAACAAACATCTTTGTACCAAAGGTCTTTGAACTCCATTAAACATTAACAAACTCCTCAGAGCTGAAGTTCCCCTAGTATTTGAGCAGCTAGAGAAAGAACCTGCAGGGGGAAAACTTCAGACAGCAATTGTCCGCAGCTTGTGTCATTCAGTGGACATGTACAAACTTCCACTCAAGTCCATGAACACGAGTGTGGGACTACATAGAGATTTCAAATCATAAAGTCTTTTTAAGGCCTCACAGCAAATTGCAAAGCCAGTGTGAGTAAAAGTGGGAAAGTTCTGTGTACCATAACAAAGGGACTTTATCCCATGCTGTTAGCTTCTTCATGAAAACACAAGTGAAGTGATAGCAATAAAAGGCCGCTTCTTTCCCTGTTGCAGCATAGTGAGCACTGCCGTGGTATGCAGACAATCCAGGTGTAGTACAACAATCACAGCCTTCTTATGTGTCACTTCTGATTTTTACATTGCAATAAGAATAGCGAAGGTGTGAGGTTTGGAGGTGAGGCAGCAGGAACACGGTTATGAGACAGACAAGGTAAAAAGGGAAGACCTGCTAAAAACCCTAAACCAAACCAACAAAAAACATGCAAAAAGATGCCGGTATGAGCTGAACAGCAAACAGACCGAGCAGAGCTGGAAAACGCCAGAGACTTACTTTCCCAATGTAACAAGCTGTCGCTAACTGCAGCCTTTCAAAGAGAACAAGGGTCTGTGCTTGAAGGAAAGTTTAGGAGGCAGTGTGCTTGCAGTGACATCCACTGCGTGTCACAGCTCCACTCATGCCTGCATGGCCAAGCTGGAGGGCAGATGGATAAAGAGGCATAATCAGGTTCTCATTTAACCCAAGTACATACATGCTCTACATGTATTTACCCAGCATATTGTGGCCTTCTGTGCTTTTCTCCATGACTACCAATAAACAAGCTTTTCCATTAATGTTTTACAGAATTGTCTTACATCTACCCCTTCTCTTAACATTACATGACATTTAATTCACCTAAACGCTTGCATAAACATACAGGGAAGTGGTAGAAGAGAGCTGTTTCTGTTTAATGAACCAGTGTACAGAGAAAAATACTTGGGCAGAAGCTAGTGTACAAAACTCATGTATCCCTGTCAAGCTGTAATACGCATAAATGTTTGCATTTGTATGCTCTTGTGTATTTGTTGCATGCTCAAAAGTAACTTTAAACCTTTATCACTATGATGCCTTCTGTTTCTCTTTGATCAGATGGACATTCATCTCAAAGACTAACCATATTCATGTGAAAGACTTGGGACAGAGAAATGTCATTTAGCTGTAAGGACAAGGGAGGAAGAGGGATAACAAAATAATCCTAGCAAAACAAAAGTATTTGGTTGTTATGCATTGGAAAGCAATAATAATGTCCATAAATTTCTAAAAGACTTTGTCCTGTGAGCTTTGCTTTGCTTCCAGACCAAACAGCCCCATTTATCTCTCTGGGAGCATAGGGATAACCAACAAAGTCCCCGCTGAGGGTTACTGCGCCAACGCTTGGATGAATGAGACCTCTTTAATGCATTTAAGCATTAGTAATATTATGGATGTTATAAATAAAAGGAATATAACAATTCTAAAACTAAATAAGTCTCTAAATACTATGCTCCAGGACACAAACTGATTCCCTTCAATAGTCAGTCTAATTTATCCCCTCTATACTACACTGTGCAACAAACGAAGTTTTTTCTTGCTAGGAAGCCCTGGATATTCATTGCCCCTTGGATACTAGGATGCAAACAGACAGATTTGGAGAATCCCAGCTACTGTGTTTCTATTGTACATCCTTCGCTAGCAAGGGTGGAAATAATTCAGATGCTCAATAACTAGTACTTCACCAGTAACTTAAGTGTTTAATAAGGGCCAGAAAGAAACCTAAGCCTCCCAACATATCTGTAAAAGAACACTGTCTGTCTGCATCTTGCTCCTGTGACTGCAAACACTTGTGTTTCACTGTAAATGCACCACTGCCACTGGAAATTGAACCACCAGATCAGACGATGCCTAGAGGTCACGAAGGGCACACACTGCTTTCCTCAGAGCCTACTCAAGATGGAGAGAGCCTTTGACAGCCACAGCTTCTGCAGCTTCAGGCCTGGGGCAAACTTTGCTGCTCTGGTTTTCTGCCCAAAGCTGCGTCATCTGAGGGTTGCAAACTAGCACCAACAAGAATTCCTCATTTGCCTCTAATCACATACAGGTAAAGGTACCTCAGCTCAATAGATCAAGATTACTCATTCATCTACTAGCTTACAAGTACTCATTTTAGTGCTTATGGAGCAAGAAAAGAGGGGGGAAAGATGCAAGATTTCCCATAGGTTGTTATTATGCATAAGCAAGCAATTTTTCTTAACTGGCTGAAAAGGGAACTGAAATGGAGCAGAAAACAAAAATCCTTTCCCCATTAAAAACAAAACCAAACCCACAAAAAGCACGAAGAACAATGCAGACCTTGCATATTCCATACATCATGTAACAGGGGAATTGTAGGTAGACTCTTTGATGGTTCCTGCTGGTGGCAGGAGTGTGACTAGCACTGCTCAGCTGGTAGGGTTTCTGCACCGAGGGCAGGTTTCTGTGCACTGAAAAGCATGGCACTAAGCACTCCAAGTGTGCTGTAAGGGGGTGGAAGGGCTCTCTGTAATTACACTTCTTGCCAATCTGCAAAGACAACAGGCATCCACCACTCTGGCCCAGATATACAACTTGGCAGAAGGGGACTAGATAGTCACACTGATTGCTGGCCTTCTGGTTCCAATGACACATGCTTGTAAACAAACACACACATGTACATTTGGGGTTTCAGACTATGCCAAGAAGAAAAAGGAGACTTTTCGACGCATTGGCTAAAATCTTACTATACAAACCATCAATCAGCCTCTAATTGCCCAAATTACTAAATATGCCTTGCAAAATTACAGCAAACACTCTACCTAATAGCTAACGTGAAGATATTAAACTACAAACTAATGAGAACTCTGCTACAGCATTAACATAGGAGACTTGAGAAAAATGAAAGATGAGATCATCCCAGAGAGCAGACAGGAACATGGACAGCTTTCTTGCATTGTCTACATGTTTGCAATGAAAACCACACAAAATTTGCCTGAGTTCAGATTTCATTGCAAACATGAAACTTAGCTCAAGGGAAAGTTTGCTAATGTTTGCATAACTATTCAGTCAACTGGGACCCAGCCTCAAGCAGAGCTTTGTGATATAAAGAGCCATGAGAACTGTGCAGTTTCACATCAAAACTAGGTGAAATGGGGAAAAACTTGACAGTTTCATTTTGAATTGTGATGACATTTTAAATGAAACTTCAGAGGCAAATGCAATAACAACACAGATTGTACAAGCACGAGCAAAGAATGAGGATAATATACTGTGTAAAACAATAATAAAGAAAAGGTTTAACATTGTTCTAACAAGCCCTGTCAGAGTAAAATCTGTTCTCACCCTCACAATACATCTAAGGGTTGTGGACCACTCTTAGTTCCATGTTGTAGGTGGGAAACTGAGGCACAGTGGTTACATGTGAGTAATAAAGCTTGACTGTGAGCTCAATTTCCCATCTAAACATCCTTCCTCTCATTCAGATTTACTTCTGCATGCAAAGCCAATCACACATGCTTGCTTTAAGTGGGTCCATTAACTCCTAAGCCAAACCATGTCCCATCAGTCTCACTTTGCACAGACTTGGAGCATATCATTCAGTTACTATCCTTGCATCTTCTTATCAGTGGCTGATGCCATTTATTTTCAAGCAGTACTTCATAAAGCAGTTTGCATTCATGTTTTCTGCTTTGCGTTATTCAGTCATTCTGGGCTTTGAAAACGCTGCAGTTGAATTCAGCCTGCCAGGGATCTTCAATGATGGAAACAGTAACGGGCAATCACACTGGCCTATGAAATAGTTGGCAATCCCACAGCTGACCAAAAATTGTATGTTGCTGTATTGAGTATGTCTCTTTATATTGAGCCACTAGAACACTCTTCCACACCCCATACAGTCAGAGATCCTCCCTTAAGTAATAAAAGAAATATTTGAAGTTAAAATAGGATTTTACACTGTGATAAGTAACAGAGAAGAAGCATTGTTTATTTTTATCTCAGTATGTATAATTACAGTCAGACATATAAGCTGTCATCACACTGCTGGAGAGAAGGGGACTTTTTTGGCAGAGGGAAAGGAGCGATTTTCTGGTTTGCTTTGGTTTTACAGTGGGCTGGTTATCTCAAGAATAATATTCTTATATAGTGAAAAAAATAAATTCCCCATTTTATGGTGAAAACATAGCTTCTGTCCTTTACCATATGAAGGTGGAAACATGAACAGTCACTGTCCTTTGAGAGTAATTTATTCCTGGAATTGAACAGAGTCTGCCAGCAAGATTACATTCAAAAGTGAACAACATTAGAAAACCCCAGTGACAAGGACTATTTAGCAAATTACACAGCTAAGAAATATTTTCTGACTCATTTTGGTCCCCAAGTTAAAAACATGTTAAAAGGTTGAGCTCCCTGAACAGAAAGATTGCTTGGCCCAGATTACAAAATACTCCAGAGCTGATCCTGACTGTATTGCAAGGTCTAAACCACATATAAGAAGAGGAATATTATTTTTCAGAAGCATTTTGAAAATAAACAAGGCAACAGCCACATTGCAGCTCAGAATGTCTGACATAGCACCAGCTCGAACAGGGACCTCCACACAGCCCAGCTCCACAGAGGATTACACCCAAGAACCAGCAGAACTGCATTTGTACATTGATTTAGCAGGTCCTGAGCGATCCACGACAGCACCACCAGTCCAGCCACATATTTTCCATTCCCAGCACCATGTCTGCTAACTCAGGCACCTTTTTGCTGCCTCCTTTTGCATGGCGCAGACCTGTGCTTTGCACTCAGAAGTATAAATCAGCTCCAAAAGCAGACAGACCCTGGAGTCACTTGGACCTGGCAACTTTGAATGATGCTTAAATTCCATGTAAAACCCAAGCCAGGGTCACCGCCTGTCCTGATTCACTTCTCTATTGTATCAGCCCAACAACAGCTGGTAGATGTGCTCTGAGCAGCTTGTCTCTTGGCATCTAGCGGATAACTTTCCTTGTACAAGGAATTGTTCATTTTTCCCTCTTTATTCTGTGCAGGATACTAGGTGAGCCTTGCAGATATCACCTAAACTGACAGAGGCATTGTTAATATCCACAGAACAGAGATCCTGGTTCTGAAATTAAACAAAGTCTCAGAGTTACCTACTGTATCCCATTTAGATCACACCCTGAATTAAAGCCACGTGATGTTGTCAATTGTGGCATGAAGTAAAGAGGCACTGTCACCAGCCACTGCTTTTCTAAACCATTTCAATAGATCTGCAGAGTGTTTCCTTAAGCTTCTAAGCATCTCAAAACCCTTGCTTAATTCTACATTCACAGTATGTCATAGACACAATTAAAATAACTAACTCTTCCTTGAGATGACTGACACTTGGCAATGCCACCTAGAGTTTCTCAAGGCAAGTTCAAGAGCAGACAGGCTGAGCAGACTGTTTGAGAGTCATGAGGTAGAGATGAAAGTCAACTGTCCAAAGGGAGCCAAAGCCCTGACATAAAGAGTGCATCCAAATTTTACTGGATTAGTTCAATCAGCAAACCCTGGAGATTCAGGATTCACCCAATAAACCCAGACTCCATCTCCCAGATGGGCACTCACTTACCAGACATTTCAAAAAGCTTTAGTAAAGTCTTCTGGGGGGAACTTGGCCATCATTTTATCCTCTTTTTTTTTGGTAGGGAATAAGTAAATCACAAACACTGTTGTCCAGAGTCCCATATGTCTTATATACATAAATGATCGTAAGAAACAAAACACAGAGGACCATTTTGCACTACTGTAATTGCAGCTGATAAGCTCCAGAAGAGCAGGATGTATGACACACAATAATAAGGCAAATATGCAAGCTTAAACTATGCACTTGGTGTGATCATCACAACACGTGCTCTCAGTCTTGCTGAGAGCTACAGCCATCAGCCAAGATCTACACAAGTCTTCTGGCAACAGACAGGCAAGAATAAAAAAACTCATCAAAATCCATCATCACCTCCTTAAGGAATGCCTTTCAAGGTACTTTGGAAATGGCTTTAAGTTGCCTGGTTGCCATAGCTGAGTCACCTCAGCCCTGACTACTGTTTCCATAACACAAAGCATCTAGAATGAGCATCTCTTTTCTACCATGTTGAGCAGGCATGTCCCTGACTTCACCTCATAAAAGGTCCTCTCTTCAGCCTGTCAGTCCTTCCTTACCACAATACCAAGTAATTCTGGTTTTAACACAGAGAGAAGCGTCAAGAGACACTGTCAAGGGTGGTGTACCACAAAGCTGACCTACCACAATGTTACATACATTTAATAAAACAATTATCTTCCAGGCTCTTTGTTTTCTCAAAATAGAAAACTGAAGCCAGCAAGAGATCATTAATGAGGAACAGCACAATGGATAAAGCAGGGGGAAATGCAGTTATTGGTGAGAAAGCAGATAGTGGGTTTGCTGCTGCCAAGAGGGGGGAAAAAAAGAAATGCTGAAAAGTTGAGGGGTTTCTTTTTGTTATTATTTCTATGAACTCTAAGTGAGAAATCACTGTTTGCTTGATTTTAAACAGCCTGCTGGCAGCATTTCAAAGCTGCTGGTAAATGGTTCAAACCCTATTTGAATAAAGTAATGCAGATTTAAATTTAGCCTTTTGTTGTTTTGATCCTACCAATCTTTCTGTTGTAAACGCCTCTTCAGCATCACTCAGGTCTGTATCTGTGACCCTCCTCATTTATCTTGCTTTGCAGTCAAGAAAAATCCAGTTTTGGAGAATGGGCAACCAAAACATTGGAGCGCTCATCTTGTAAAGAATAACACAGGCAACGCCATTGAAACAAACATTTCCAGTGTTGCACTGATCATGTCCATGAGAAAAATGCAGAGGGACAAACTGTGACCTCACATTCAAGAAATGAATTGAAGGAAAAGTACAAGCAGGGTCTTACCAAAGCAAGTCCTCTCCACACTGCCCTGAGAGGACAAGGGCCTGTATTATAGAAAGCCTCATAACCTGTTCCAGCAGTAATCCCTATTGTCAAGATTCCCAGCAGAAAGCACAAGAATTGGGCTGAGTCCTTGGTATCCCTGGATAGGGTCATTCAGCCACCTGTCACTGGTGGTCTCCTGCAGGCACCTTAATGACAGCAGGTTTAAATGAACAAGTTTCACACAAACATCACGACTACCTTGATCTTTCTCGGGTTTCCTGAGCACGTGAGATTTAGAAATACTCCATATAGGTGTTTTCACATGGATAATCCAGAGGTTCTGGGTAAAAACCAAACTGTTTCTTCAAGAGCACAATATTTTTCATGTTTGCCAGAGGGGACATTTATCCCCGAGCTCCCTACGTTTTGGTCTCCAATATCCATAGTTGTGCCTTCACTATCCCAAGAGCTCTCCTGCTCCTACTTTGCACTGCACTCTCAGTGTACAGGTATTGGAGAAGAGGCAATCAGATGCAGGACTCATTTCCAATTACTGCTGAAGAGCTGAGGTTCAAGAGAGATGCTCAAAAACCATACTACCACATTTTATATTAGGTAAGAGCAAACGCAGCCGTGTTTGACTAGAGCAGCAGGGTAGCTGCAATCACACCACATGGCAGAGGCTTACACCACCACCTCCAGCTGTAACACAAGAAGCTGACAGAAACCTGGTAAATCCACACCTTCACAGAGAAGTAATTACAGAGGAGTCAGAGATTTACCAAAACGATTTTCATATTGCAATGTTAGCAATGTACACCATGGCATGGCATGCCTTCTGCAACATGAAAGTGGCTGAATGCAATCATTATAACACTTCAGGAGCTTTCAAAGACAGGGTGGGAAAGGCAGGCTTCCCACTCCAGCAAAACATTGGAATTTAAGCAGCTGTGTTGTTTCTTAGTTTGGCTGTGGGCAACATTTGAAAATGAAAGGATCAGAACTATAAATCTGGATGTCACAACAAAGTGTTCATCTGTAAACAGTAACCTGACAAATCTGATAGACTAGTCTGGTAACAGCGGCAAAGTGAGAAATGGAATCTCAATGCAGGTTATTTGCAGAGCTGGCTGCATGAAACTTATCTCAGTGGTGTCTGCATGTGTTTATGTGCACGTGCATACATCGTTGTAGATATAAAATCATTAATCTACAAGTTTATCAACTTTATTCTCAGCCACAGGAATCCAATGAGTGGTGATGCATTTCAGATAAACCACTGGCAGTGCAGAGGGAACTAACTGAAGTTTAAATAAAGTGAAGAAGTTGCTCAGGCTTTTCATTATGTTTCTCCAAATTTGGAGATAATTATTCCCAGCAAGAGAAGGATTTCTTTTTTACACTCTCCCTTTAACAAACAGAAAAGCCTAGATGACACATGGCATTGAATTATCTTTATATGTACTGAAATCTTTTTTTTCCCCCATGCTCTGAACCTACAGTCTGTCAACTGGGATAGCTTTAGTAGTAGCTATGTCCTGCATCACACCGCAGCAACACCCACTTATGACTATTGCTATTATTGAAACTTAAAAAGCTTGAACCAGCCAAACCCCACTCCACTGCAGACATGTAGACACAGCAATAGGTGCTACGGTCTTCTACATTTGTTCTGGAAAGACTTTAAGAATTTATGTGGGTCTATTTCTTACCTTCAGGTAGTGCCTCTGCCCTTCTCTGATTCTCCTGTAGCAACTAGAATAGCTTTCCAAACTACAAGTGAACCAACTCGTAAATACTGGGCCAAAAATACAGCAGAGAAATAGTCCCATAGACATTAATGGAACTACCCAAATGCATCGAATTTAGCAGGAATAGTGCCACATGAATCTTATTCTCTCTGCACATAGATCAACATGAGGTCTCACAAGGTCTTGAAGGAAATGCTTCATTTTCACAGAAAACATCCCTCATTCTTTTCTTTCTTGGGATGGAAGGACATGCGGGAGGAGGACAAAGGGAAGAGGGATAATGTGTTTTGGTTTGTTCCACTGAGCATCCAGGACCTTCAGTTGTAGCTTAAAATGTATCCATGTTTTTTCCGAGTAGTTATGAATTGTTCCCGACTATTGGCACCTACAGAAAATTAAAGAGCAAACATAATAAAATAATAATATAACCATGATTTGTGAGGCTTTAGATACAAGTCCAATTCCTCACTTTGCCAGAAAAGCCACATAGAGAATAAACAAAGCTCAGTGACTCCAATCTGCAGCATTTTAAAACCACAGTTTTCATAAGCTATTTGCAATATAGTCACGTAGATCTCAAAATCTGCTGATCTTCATTTAGATTTCAAGAGTGCTTCACATCAAGTACCTACTGAACAAGTTACAAAACTGTTTTTCTCTTTTCCAATTCAATATTAAATGCTCCTATCAGCTATGCACTACTACCATTGGAAATATGTTCCCAGTTTATTTCCCCATATCACAGTAGGGTACACAAACTTGCAATAGCTTCTGGTGCATCTGCCAAGGGCTCAGAATGCCACAGATCTGTAAAGCAGAAAACATGTACTGTGTATTTAAAATCTCGGTCAGGTATATTTATTATTGTTAGCTTCCACCCCCTTTGTGTGTTTCGTTATGTAATAGAAGGTGCCCACATAAGTCTAATCATGCAGTCTATCAAGTAAGCAAAATTCAGAGGAAGGCAATAGAGGCTGATATTCATAGAATCATAAACACATTGAATGGTTTTGGCTGGAAAAGACCTTAAGATCATCCAGTACCAAACCACTGCCATGGGCAGGGACACCTCACAATAGACCATGTCACCCAAGACTCTGTCCAACCTGGCCTCGAACACTGCCAGGGATGGAGCATTTACCACTTCCTTGGACAGCCTGTTTCAGCGACTCACCACCCTCACATGATTTGCCCTTATTGAATCCATGTTGGCTGTCATCAGCCACCTCATTGTTTTCCATGTGCCTTTGTATGGTTTCCAGGAGAATCTGCTCCATGATCTTGCCGGGCACAGAGGTGAGACTGGCTGGTCTGTAGTTCCCTGGGTCTTCCACCTTCCCCTTCTTGAAAATAGGGGTTATGTTTCCCTTTTCCAGTAATTGGGAACTTCACCTGACTGCCATGACCTCTCAAATATGATGGACAGTGGCTCCTTCAGGACCCACAGATGGATTTCATCAGGTCGCATGGACTTCTGCACATTCAGGTTCTTAAGATGATCTCAAACCTGATCCTCTCCTACAGTGGGCAATATTAGAGAATGACAATAACAGAAGAACCACAGAGAACTTCCCCCTGAATTTCACACCCTCTTGTCAAGTGCGCTAGGACTGAAGGTGAAAACAAACTGGTTCACAAAGCTTTGAAGACCAGACTTTCAAACCTTTACTCAGCTCAACAGCCATAAGCTTTAACACTCATTTCGGCAGTATCTAAAAATCATTTCTCTGTTCGAAGTGATGTGTCCAAGTCTCACCTACAAAGATTTCATCCACATGCATGAGAAGGAAAAGTACAAGAATGAAGTCAATTAGTAAAAAGAACAGAAATGGTGGAAAGATCTGTGGATGTGGGGCTGGTGGAAAAGGCTGCTCCCTTCATGCTTCCAGCAAATCACAACAGAGGCAGCTGCAGCCTGTGGATTCCAAGCACTTCGAGCAGGAACTCTGTGTAGGGGGAACACCTTCATGATGTAGAAACAGTGGTACAACCTCAATCTCCAGCTTTAGGAAACCCAGACTCACTGTTCCTCCAGCCATGCCGAGCTCAGTGCACCTGACTCCAGTACACCCGAGCTCACTCTGCAGGAGCTTTGTGCCCTGCTGTCTCCCACTTTTCACCAGTTCCTGGTTCCCTGATGATGGTCTTATTTCTTGCATCATATAGGAAATAGGCAGCCCACAGGGTCAGGCAGATGGGTCACCCCTGAGGCAGAGCCTCTCACTGTTCTCCATGGGAATTTTATTCAATATCAAGTTTTATGATATCTGTTCCAGAAAAAGTTGCCTTAATCATAAGGCCTGATTCTTCTTCTGCTTAGAGCTTTACAGTTGTTTATGATGGCGAAGAGTGTTGTCCTTTAAAACATTTGTATGGCCATTACTATCTTCTAGAAGAAAGTCATTAGCTCTAATGGCTTTGAGGGGAGGAAGGTGCAGTCGGAGTTTGTGACTATCTGAAAGTATCATTTCTCACCACCAGTATTACACACCATACGCCTTAACTCAGTGCAAGGCAGGAGACAGCACGTACCTTCAGGCTGCATTGAGTGCACAGTCTGTTTTGCAGCACTTCCAGCACTAGTGCCCTCTAACCCATAGTTTCCTGCTACAAAAACTTCTTTTCCTTAACTTGCAACAAACGGGAGCAAAGAGACTCCAACGCAGGGGTCAGGACACTGTCTGAAGAAATAAGGAAAGCCTTTCCATGGTTTCCTGCAGCTGTCATTGCAAGAATAGACTCGCCTCATACAGGCAGCATGGTAACTATCTGTATCTCTTAGGTCTAGCGATAGCAGTTTCTCATGTAACATTTTCAGACTCCTGCACCAGGCATATCAGGCATCTTTGCTATTTCAACAGCATCAGCACAAGCAATTTCCTATGCAGTCCTGTTCTGCTAGCTCTAAAAGATGGATTTGTTTGCTCACTTAGAATCATTAAACTATCTAAATGTTGGCATTGCCTTAGAAAACACTGTACAATTATTAGTCAGCCACAAGATAAATCTTTAGGTTTGCACAAATCTGCCTGTATTCTGAAAAAGACATTGTGCTTTCTATGTAAGGCTAGGGGGATCCAGAGACATGCAGCTTGCAATCTGAAGATACATACTAAGCTATGGACTATTTTCTGATCAACCTATAAGGAACTAAACCACAGGGGAGAAAAGACACAGTGTATCTGAAAAGAGTAAAACATCCTTCATTCTTCCTATAAATCTGCAGATATTTGAAAGAGATCAAGAGATGAGAAGGCTGGTGTACCTAAAACCAGTATGGGAAAGGCCATGAAGAAGCAGCTGTATTGTAGCATTTCAGTATCTCTTTTGTAGTGAGGGGCCCAGAACTGAACACAGGATTCAAGGTGCAGCCTCACCAGTGCCCAGCACAGGGGCACGATCACTGCCCTGGTCCTGCTGCCACACTGGTGCTGATACAGACTAGGATGCTGCTGGCCTTCTTGGCCACCTAGGCACAAGCTGGCTCATACTCATAATCCCTTCAAAGTCTATTTTAGTCCTTCTACCCAGCTGATATGTACCTGCATCCAAAACAAACCCAGGAAGGTAAATATGAGATCACGGGGTCATTTTATGCAGCTTGCAAAGCTCTGTGCCTTTTTACACCCTTCTGTAGCATGTTCTTTTTCCTTCTTGCAATCACAGAACACTCTTGGCTCTGGTTCAGCTGCTTAGCCATGACAGCACCAGACTGTCTTCTACTGAATAGCTACTTGTTATTCCTTGTCCTTCATTTGTACTGCTGCCTGTTTAGATCATCCCTCCTCTGAATTTGCTCCTACTAAACTACATCCCATACCTTCAGTTTTTTCAATTTCTCTCCAAATTGTAGTTGCTCCTCAGCAGGTTTAATTTGGGTGTTATCTATAGACTTAAAATGCATCTCCCAGATTGTGTAAATTTTCATTAAAACAAAGCAGGAGAGAGACCTCCACAGAGCCCAACTCAGGGGCATGCTATTATGTCAAAGGATCACTGATAATGTCCTCCTGGTTAGCTGCTGCCTGGAGGAATCTCATCTGTTTCCCTCACTTGCTTATGAGGGTCTCATGTAAACCAGAGTCATAACTCCAGCAAAGTCAAAGTACTTTAAGTTATACAACACCTTTTAGCAATTTTTAGCCTTCCCTCCCATAGCCACCAATCTAGGAGAACCAGAGCTTCTGAAACCGGACTTATAACCAGAAGCAGCAGGAACTTGAGCTTGTGGTTACACTTTCAGCAACAATATGCACCAGTTACCTTAAACCATCTCTGCTCTTGGCCGCTCATTCACACCTTCATACTGCTTACAACCAACGGGGTGCATCACACTTGTCTGTGGCAAACAGGATCTGAAAGCCTAACCACCTAAATGCCTGTGCAAGCACAGGGAAGAGGCAACATTATGGTTATTGTTGGGGGCAGGAGGAGGGAAAAAAAAAGGTTTCCTACATTACACCAGTATTTTCATACCTACCTGAAAATCAAACCTAAAATTCTGAGATAAAATCTCTAGTGATCCAGCTCAGTTACAGGTTTTAAGGAGAAATCCAGAGTTGCTTATGCTGTACAAAGGTATTAACTTTGTCAAGAAACAGAAAAGCTAAAAATAGAAGCATCTTGTGGTGTTCATCACCATCTGCATGCTGGCAATAACTGTGCTCACAAGAGCACAGCTGCAGGCGAATTCAGTGAGTTTCTTTTTACGTGCCATTGAAGAACTATGTACACTGCAAGTTGCAACTGGTGGGCCATGCTGAAGCACGAAGGATGTTAGTGTCTTCAACCCATGTAGCCAGATCCAAGATCCAAAAAAAAAAAGTTAACCTGTTCACAGTCATAGTGATCCCCATGAAACTGGTCTCAAGCCCAGATAACAGCTTCATTTATAACTTCAATTTCAAAAGACAGCTGGAATCCAAAATTCACATAGCACAAACTCGTCCTCCTTAGGATAACGTATGTTGGATCTCTGCAAAGTGAGATCAGTAAGTTTGCCATATATGCTTCGGAACACAAGACATCCTTTTTCACATCTCATTACTCACACAATATAGCTTACTTGCATAGACATAAGACCCAATCCAGAATGGCATCTTCACACACACTCAACATGATGAAGAGGGATTCTTCATCAGGGACTGTAGTGACAGTACAAGGGTTAATGGGTTTAAACTTAAACAGGGGAAGTTCACATTAGATATAAGGAAGAAGTTCTTCCCTATGAGGGTGCTGAGGTGCTGGCACAGGTTGCCCAAATAAGTGGTGAATGCTCCATCCCTGGCAGTGTTCAAGGCCAGGCTGGACAGAGCCTTGGGTGACATGGTTTAGTGTGAAGCATCCCTGATTGTTGCAGGGGGTTGGAACTGGATGATTTTAAGGTCCTTTCCAACCCTAACCAGTCTGTGATTCTATGATTCTATATAAGCATCTTCTCCTTAAAGCCATGGACAACTCACACAATTGAGTTTAAAGTTAATGCCAGAAAGAGGATCACAGTACTTGTTTCTCATTAATGTTGCTGTCTCCCTGTCACTTGTCACTGAATTAAATGGTAGATCTTTAAATATGCTGTTGCGTCTAACAGCAGTGACAGAAACATTCATTTGCCTTTTGCTATTTTGGACATGACAGCAACTATTTTTTAATCAAGTTTCCATTCATAATTGGGCTTCTGACATGTGAGTTTAATATTCTCTATTTGATTATCTAATGGTCTATAAACCAGCCAAGGCTATTATTACTTTTATTTCTCTGTGTGAAAAGGCAAAGACTCATGAAATAGCTTACATTCCTGGAGCCTGTTGTCTTTGGGCAGGAGTGCTCTGGATCATCAACACTGGCAACAATAGACAGTACTGTAAAAATAGCATGTACACATGCAGTACAACAAACTGGCTAGCCATCTTAGGACAAGAGAAATGCAGCTCACTCTTATGACCCCAGTAATAGTCGCCTGTGACAGTTTAAATCTCCAGTAGAGGAATTAAATGAAGGCTGGTAACTGCCCAAATAGATTCCACATTCAGTATTGGGGTGAATTCTTATTATTATTGCTGGTTCTGTTTATAGTAAAGATGGAAGGTCTTTTTAGTAATATATGGAAAACCATTATAGCCACAGTCCAAAAGTAACTGCCAGTGTACAGTGTGCTGTTGACTCCTTTCAGATTGCTGCTTCATCACTTCACCCATAACCTGAAGGAATAATTTCTCCTTCTGCAACATAGCAGCAGTTTAGTTTCCAGGCTCATTACATCTGGTGCCTCTTACAATCATAGTTCTTAGAAAATCTAAAAACCATAAAACATCTTAATGTATGTGAAATCCTACGTCTACCATGACCATATGGTACTGAGTTCTCAGTTTGTGTTAGATTTGCTAAATGAAATGATACAAAGCATTTGGCTTTTGGAAACAAATTTGGAAGATGGGATAGTCTGTTTGTGAGGAAAAAGCCCCGAGAGAAAATCATACTGTATTGGCAGAGAAAGACGTAGACAATATGATGAGAAAAACCAATATACATAGTCCAAACTTCACAAAGATAATCATGATCACACCCTCCGTGAACTGGAGCCGGCTTCGAAGTACACCTCCTGTGAAATGCAAAGTCGGGGGACATCTGAATCTGTGGGCTCAGTTCAAAGCCACACTTTGAACTATTAAATCTTTCACACTTGCTTTTAAGATTTTACCAGGTGTCAGTTAGACACAGAAGGGGATAAGGCTTAGACCCGACCATCACCAGAATGGCTGTTGCCCTGCTGCCTGCAGCCCTCCCCAGGCAGTGCTGAATTGGATGGGCAATTTCAAGTTTAGAAGCTGGACCAAGATCTCAAAGATCAAGTTTTGTAAAAACCTATGGCTGACAGACTTCCTTTAGTGATCTCCACATAGGTAAAAGCAAGAAGCAGCCATTAGTAGCAGATCTGGGCTGTCAACATACACCCTTCTGAAATAGCATGGTGCAGCAGTCCCTTGATCATTTGGGGTATGTAGGGACACACCTAGGGAGAAGGGAAGAGCAAAAGGTGTTGAAAGGTTACCTATCCATAGCAAATGCTGTTCCTCTTAACCCTATTATTCATGAATCCAATTTGTTATCAAGGTTATGATTTTAAAAGATGGACAACCGGAGCCACCTTCAAACACTATGGACTGGATGACCCTCAGAAACTCAACTAATCAAAACAACTTCTTTTATTTTCAGTAAAGGAAATCTCTACTTAAAATCAAGACTAGAAGATTTCTGCCTGTATTGTTTTTGAAAGACTTCCTCTAGTTCCAGACAGGAATAATTAAAGGAAGTCTTACATAAGAGATCTGATTAGGTGATCCCAGCAGCCCTCTCTGTCTTCAAAACCTATGAATCTGCTTCCAAACACAGCATAGAAATAAAGAAACTGAGCCACATAAAACTGGTGTTGAGGATTCTTATGTCAAATTTAAATGGGTTTGCATGTTTCTAAGTCAAAGCACATGCAGAAAAATGGTCAATAACAAACTGAGAGATTTTAATTAAAAGAAAATAAAAATTAGGGAGTGGAGATAAGTTCACATTCCGAAAGGATGGATGTGTTGTTTTTCAGCGTTTTCCAAATAATCTTGGTTACCTTTACTTCAAACCAGGCTACCCCACTCCCTTGTGCCAGCATACCCCCACTTGTACCTGTCCCTTCCAGTGAATTTGATATTCACTTACAGCCTGATCTCTGGTGCAGGTACTAAGAGGGTCTCCTGTGATCTGTATGCCACTGTTCACACAACATCTGCTATATCAAAAGAGGAGCAAATACCTTCTTCCCATTTAAATTCTGAATTCTGACCAGAATCTGTACTTGCAGCAGCCATGTGTGTTGAGTGGTGTAAGGTCAGAAACAGCACGCCTTGAAACCCCGGATAATGGTGCAATGATTCAGTATATCCACACACTGTTGTGTTACATAGAAGGAAAATACATTGTGAATGAGTATGGATGTTACTAATGCATTGGAAAAACATGAGATAGGAATAAACTTTGCCCTTAGTATGCCTATTTGAGGAAAGAACAACAGGTACTGTAAATATAGAGCTGAAGACACCATTACAGACGAAGGTCTAGGAATTCTTCTTGGCAATAACTTCCTATAACCCTGATGCAGATGCAAGGATCTACACCCCCAATCATTTTTCTAACTTTTTTTCTAGTAAATTCTTCCTTGTCAAGCCATCTGACCTGTTTAGAACAAGAAAAAAGGCTTAAATAGAGCAAGATAGTTTTAGTGTTCCTGAAGAAGCTTCTTCCAAACATCATTCATTATAGTGCTACATGAAATCATCTCTCTGGACACTCACTCCAGAATCTAGGACAGAGTGAACTTCAGCCATGGCCCACCACAGAGAAACGCTGCATTCCCTGCTCCAGCATAATGCATTTAATTCAAATTGGTTTGTTCCTCAGCCAAGGAACACAGAGACATAATTTACTATTTCCCTTTTGAATATCCAATACAGAATAAATCTGATCTGCTGGGAAGTATTTTGACAGTCTAGCCTGAAAGCATATCATCTGTTTCCCAGAGCTTCCTTCCAAAGATTCAGCAGCTAATTTTACACTATTGAATCCATGAAGTCTTCAGAAAAGTCAGGTGGAAGGGAAGGAATTAAATGGTTTACAAAGCATACACAAAAACCCCCCAAAAGTTCTGAAAATAGAGTCAAGAGTTTATATTTATTACCCTTTTGTTGCAAAACACTACTCCAATAGGGAAGAATGCTGCTAGGTTGAAAATACCATTCTAATACTTCTTTTCCTAGATAACACCTCATTCTAACCTGTCACAGCACTTTCTGAATTTCAAACCAAATCTCCACTTGTTAGTGGGAGGAAATACACATCGAATGTCTAACATTAACATGACCCATCCTTCTATAGCATCCTTTCTGTTTCTTTCTGTCTAGCTTGTATTTTACAGCCACTGTTATGTGATGAGCTGTACACAAGGAGATGTAACATTTAGGTTTGTATTGCCTACTTATGGTCTTCCTCAACTCCTTCAAGACAGCTCTATGCACATTACACATACTGGCATCATGAATAAGCATGAGTTTGAGTTTTCAAATGCTGCATGTAATGCATATCTGGATAGTTCACCCCAGAGAATGCTTTTTACCATTGATTTCTTAGGGACAGACACCTATAAGATGGAACACATCCCTCCAGAACTGACGGCAAGGGGAACTCACTGTGGGACTTGTGGGATATACAGGCAACATAGGGACTTTCTACCTCTGAAGCCTGCTCCTCTCCTCCTTCTTTGGATCCCTGTGGCACTCACAGGCCCCCAAGATATACAGCCATGCAAGGGGGCAGGAAAGT
Source organism: Nestor notabilis (assembly GCF_000696875.1). Lineage (NCBI taxonomy): Eukaryota > Metazoa > Chordata > Aves > Psittaciformes > Psittacidae > Nestor > Nestor notabilis. Next base: position 26,323 of record NW_009939522.1, on the reverse strand, counting down.
GGCAGAACCCACATACTACTGCACTCAGTCTTTCAGGATATTTCATGTGTAGGATGATGACAACTCAGCATTCAATGATTCTGCTTCTCCAGTTCACACTGGAGTTCTGATCCCCAGTGAAATTTATGTAGGGAGTTGAACATTTAGTACCTTTTAGGAACTGCAACTAACCTTTTAGTCTACTGGTAGTGTTTTAAACATTCACAGTCCACTGTACTGTGAATGTTTAGGTGGTTTACAGAAAGGGATTAGTTTTCAACACAATTAAATGGGCAGACCTAGACAGGAATAGTAGTGCAATGAAGAAAAGCTCTCACATGGGTAACAAAAACAGCTGTAATGAGGGCACTGTAACAATGGCAGGTCAACTGTACTTCCCTTTTATTCGGCATGACTCAGATACTCATGTCTGACATTCACAGCAGAGAGGTCTCGTGTCACAAAGATTTAGACAGGAAAAAAAGAACAAAAGCAAACGTTTTATTCAGAATCATAGTAAAGATTTTGCCAGAAAACTGTATTTCACTTTTTTCCCCTCTATGAGGGAAAGGGGGAGAAAATCAAGAGAGAATTATAATACTTAACTAGTGTATACCCCAGGAGGAGGGTGTAGTACACAATGAATCCCTTCATTCACTGTGGACCTTCTCAGCCATTCATTTTATCCATCTCTAATATTATTCTATTTCCATTGTCATTTATCCTTCATGTTATCTGCAATTTTCTGTTTATTCCTCATTTTCTGTCTGTAATTCCCTATTCCTCCTTTATTTATTTTAGTTTTCTCATTTCAACAGGGTTGAGAAAATGGAATTAGTTTAAAAAGCCTCTCACATCTTACATTTTCAGTACATCCTTATGTATTTGATGGCAAATACAGGAACAAGAAAGCCTGGTACAAATATTGCGATCTGCCTACAAAAATCACCTGAAGATGCAATAAATGTCAGGGAATTGACTTTTGCCCCTTTTCTCTCTTGTTGTGCTGCTTCTTTCAGTTGTTTTTTCTTGTGGGATGTAGGAGTGTGCCCCATGCGTGTTACATCCAGTGTAGCACCCGAATTTTGTTATTCATAATCAAATCCTGAATTGTTCACTCATGGGTAGAAAAAAAGAGGCCTTTCTCAATCAAGTTAGTAGACTCCTTTTTGAAGCCCTCCATAATCCATACTTCACATGTCTGTCCACTGTCAAATCCTTTAAGTGGTGGTAAAACTAACACCTACTAAATGGTCCCTCTCTGAACATATATCACTGCTTGAACAAAGTAAGCAGTAGTGGCAAAAGGACTTTTCAGGCACCACCTCTTAATTGAAGTTTAACCAGCACAGGTCTGGGATATTTTTATTGTTGCTTTTGTTATTTTTTTGGAGCTCTAAGCCAGTGTTGGCAAAGTCTGTGAGCACGGACAAGGCCTCAATAAAACTCTGGGGAGAAATAGTCACGAAAAGTAAACCCAGCTTAGCCCAAAGATAGAGTTAAATGGAGTTACTGTTAAGTAGAGTACTTCATCATCCTGCAGCTGTGTAAGGGCTTTTTGGCTTTCTTTTTGAGTAGACATGAGGTTTTGCGAGTTCAAGTGGAAACTACTTTTAGGCCATTGGTGGTATAATTCTCCAAGCTGCCTGACTTAAAAGTGAGTGAGCTCATCCTCAGCCATGTGCTTAAAATTCCATTGGTATCTAGTGAAATCCCAAATCCTAGAGTACACCAGAAGAAACTAGTGTCAAAGATGGTGATTCAGACAAAAAGCGTGAGGTGAGAAGGCACCCAAGTTACCCAAGAGGAAACACCGAAAGGTGCTGAAAAGATGATCATCCATAAAGAGGTTTCACAGCCCTGAAACACCTCCAGCCAGTAGGAAACTACACCTGCCTTTTGTCACAAACTACAGCTGATGCCACCATTACTACAGCTTAACAGAGGCTGAGCTTTCTTACTCCTTACCACAAAAGGTTAACAGTGAACTATGCTTAAATCTGTTAAGATACTGAAGGCAGAAGGAATATCAGCCAGAATACATTGAAAATATTTGGACAGGATTAATTAACTCTGTCCAGCAGTGACTGAGTTCTCTTTAGAAAGCTTCAACAATTTCAAATGTCTCCAAAAGCTCAAAAGATAACAAAGAGTGCAAAGCCTGAAGGTGAGAAAATGTGGGAGAAGATCCAGAGAGCAGAGAAGTAACAACGCTGGAGGACACCATGATACCTTTTAGTATCTGTGTATCATACAGGTGATGAAGCAGCTTGTAAGCAGATTTACAACAGTCATTTCCCAAGTTTTGAACTGAAAAGGCCACTGAGAACCCTCAAAGTCATGTAACTGTACGTGTCAGACCATTTCAGAAAGTTCCATTTTCGTTCTCTCAGGCAGGAGGCCAACTGTGGACTGATCCAAAACTGTTGTGGAATGACCAGCAGGAACCACATACCTGAAAAGAAACATTGGCACAGTTTTGCCAAGAAGAAATGAAGTAACATTAATCTAATTTCTTCTATTGACTGAGGAATGTGATATATATATTTGCCCTCATATATATATATATATATTTGTAGGAGAGGATTAGGTCTGAGATCATCTAAGGAACCTGAACGTGCACTTTATACATCTGATACCTCCAAGCTGAGTGTAAAGGCGGTGAGGTTCTACACTTGGGCATTTGCAAGAAGCACAAATGAGAAGCACTCCAAGTCCTGCACAAATGCCTCTGTGCTGAGCCTTTAGCCATTAGGCCCTCCTGGTCCAGGGGCTGAAGCATCCAGTTGAGTAACAGTTTCTCCTTGGTGGTTTTGTTGGGGTTTTTGTAAATTCTGCTTAAACATTTATTGGATTCAGGGTACAGGAGTGGTGCTTTCAAATGCCTGGGACATTGCTTGTGATGGGACCTAAGCTTTGTTTTAGGAATAGGTACTAAGGTGATGATCTTGAAGCAGTTTCTGCAACGACTTAGGACCTACCACTTTTATGGTGGTAAAAGATATCCTGCAATCAGGTCCTCTCTTTACTTTACTTCAAAGAACCACAGAAAGCTTACAGAGCTATTTCCAAATTAATGTTTTCCATCATGCTTTGGTGCTCCCTGGCCTCAAAATTCTGTGCATAGGAAATAAGTCAAAAAAGCAGAAAAAAATATGCATTATACTAAGAGTTATATTTAAACTTCTGCTATCCTAAGTAAAGCTACAGATTATACTTGATTGCTATGCAGTACTGCGTATGTTATTATGGCAACTCATGAGCTATGGATCAGCATTGGTATCTACCAGCTGTCAGAGCTTCTGCAGATCCTTCTAAAATCCAGGAGTGCCTTCAGCTCCCTAGCTTTGTAAAAGAGAGTACATGCATCTGGTGTTGTATGCACTGCATAGATGAAGTTCATGGCCAAGCCCAGCATTCTTTAAACAGGAAATTCCTAGGGGCCAAATCTCAAAGCTGTTATTCAGCCCTATATTGTGCCGAAAGTCTTTTTATTCCAGCACAGTCCTACAAACCAAAACAAGAGTTGTGTTTTATGAAATTCAGGGTTCAGCTCAACGGCTTAAGATTACTTTAAGTGAGGGCTGCTGCAGGATTTCATCTTCTACAACTGAGACAAAGACGTTCAGCCACTTGAGGTTAATATAGTGAATGAACAACAAAGCTAGACATGATCTTTGCCTTTTACTGTTTTACTATAAGTCTCAAGCAAACTGGTAGGCACAGCTTTGTGAGATCAAAGCGCAAAGCAAAGCAGAGAACTATGCTAGGAGGAAAATAGTACATATGTCTAAGATTGTATCTTGGGGAAAAATCTTTTAACTCTCCTATGCCATGAAGCTGGCTATCAACTCAAACATACATTGACCAGTAACTCTGGTGTTCACCACTGTTCAGTGTGCTATGTCTCATACCTCCTCTATTATAGGTATTCTTTCTCTATAACTATTAGACAGGTTAATCACCAAGCTGGATGTCAGGGGGAGGAGAGCAGTGACTTCAAAATAAACTTTTATTTGGAGGTAGGTGAAAACTTTCCAAGAAGATTCAAAATCTTCCATTTTAAAACAGATCTATTGTACTCGCAGCTGACAGACTCTCCAAGCGTTGATAACAATCCAAGAGATGTTACAATAGCAAAGACATACTGATAACAGAACCAAATTTGTACTGAAGGGACATGAAACATGAATTACGGTTTTCAAACCATGGCAAATGTTTCACAAACTTCAGAAAGAACCTGAGTCAATGCTACAAGGCAAATTTTGAATCAATCTTGCAGATTGTTTGCACATCCAGGAAAAAAAAAGCAATGTAATGAGTTGCTCATTCCTTTATTTATTATGCTTAGAAAACAAGGGGCAGTGCCATTTCTTAAGTAGTTACAGAGAAGCTCCTAGACAGTAAAACTACAGAGCCAATATCCATTCTGATATGCACTTCATAAAATCCCCTCCAGATTCACAGACCTGCATGGGGTAAAGGGTGGCAAAGACATAAGCAGCCACTGAAAATCTAGAACAAGCTGTAACAAAGCAGTTGTCAAAGACTGATTACAAAGCCTATAAAGAAATATTTCAGAAATGCCATTACTGGCTCAAGAATCAGATAATGATTTTCATTCCTTCTGTCTTCCTAGGGTGATATTATATAGAATTTAGAGAGCATTTATTGTTGTACAAGCATGAGTAGATTTGCGTTTAGCCACTAATCTCTGAAGACCTCCAGCAAAGTGCTAAGAAACCAGGTATTAGCAGCAAACCTGATCACTGCTCATTTCAGACACCTGAAGTGACACCCAGGGTAAACATGCCCAAAGAGCAATATAAGTAAATCTATTCCTTCTGCCCACCCCACCTCCACCCACCCCCCAAAAAAAAAGAGAAATTGGGAAATCCAGTACCAATTACAAACAGAGGGAAATTTAGACCCTTTGAATGAATACAATGGATGAAGGGGATCTGGCCCAGCTGTTTCCTACATGCACATTCTCATACAGCCCTTATGATAGAATCATAGAATGGTTTGGGTTGGAAAGGACCTTAAAGCTCGTCCAGTTCCAACCCCCTGCCACGGGCAGGGACACCTTCCACTAGAGCAGGTTGCTCCAAGCCCCTGTGTCCAACCTGGCCTTGAACACTGCCAGGGATGGGGCAGCCACAGCTTCTCTGGGCACCCTGTGCCAGCACCTCAGCACCCTCACAGGGAAGAGCTTCTGCCTTAGATCTAACCTGACCTTCCCCTGCTTCAGTTTGAACTCAGCTACTTCCATTTTCAGGAAGCAGGAGCACAAATACCCTGAGGTGTAAAGAAAGCACAGTAAGAGGGGAGCAAAAAGGATAAAAAAAAAGAAGATAAAAAGGCCCTGATATCCATCCCTCAGGAAAGAGATAAAAGACAGACTACCTATGAGTTGAACCCAGGACACTACCTCTGTAGGTCTGGTTTTCTGCTGTCCATCTTCAGTGGATATTGTAAAGGCTTTATACTCCAGTTTCAGGGTCCCTCTTCTCTGGGCCTCTTCTGTTCCACCCCACCTTTATGTCACTCTATTCCCACCCATCATTGCGGTTCTGAGTAAAAGGCAAACAACTCCTATTCTTTTTGTTTTCTTGCCATGCATTCCTCTAGCAGAGTATATTCACCTCCTCAGTTCTTGACAGAGCTCTGATTTATTGGAGCAGCAGCTGTTCTTTACTGCTTACATTAAACAGAAAACACTAAGGACTCCACTTCTAAGCACAGGGTTCAAAGAATCTATTTTTGCCTCTAATCTTCAAATTTTATGCATGAGGGTCCATGCTACAAACTTAACTGCACTTCCGTGCAGTTATTTCTCTTGCTACAGCCTCGAAATCCCTTTCAAATATCCCCATACAAATATAGCAGTAATAAAAGCAGTTCTCACTAGAAAGGCACTTAACTGCTGATGCACTACAGTATCCATGAATAGACTTTAGTACAAACTTCATTTTAGTTCTGATTTAACCAAAACTTATCTAGATCTAGACCACTTTTAGATTTTATACTGAAGACACCTTCCAGCTCAGAGGTCTAAATTCAAACACCTGATGCTGGTCTGCCTGACACAAAGCTATAGCCTAAGAAGGTTTCTTATAGATGTACAGAAATATACAAAGACTCATAAAAGCATTAAGTCTAGCTTTTTGCTTTCTGACAGTTCCTCTAAACTCTGCTACAATATCATCCTTGTAGTGAAATTTTATGTGTTTTCTTATCTCTAGATTGAAATCTCAGAAAATCTCTTATGTTGTAATCATAATGTCATTTCTTTTGGGAAAAGTGTTTCTTGAAGTGTAGTATAAGATTTTAATCACTGTTTTACATGGAATTCTTGGACTTTTCAGCACTTTAAGGGAGAGGCTTGAAGCATCATTGCGTTTTGTTGCCAGACAGATTAGAAGTGGAAGGAAGGTTTTCTATGACATTATTGCAGAAAGAATAAGTGCCCTTAAATTACAAGGTTCCAGTGTACATATATTCTAACAAAGCATTTTATTAGTTGGCAACATCATATTAGAAGCTACAAATTAAGTTTTCATATTTGAATTGCAGGGACACCCAATTCATCTCAGTTTGAGTTGGTCAGCCTCCTGCCTATTCAAGGACCTGCTATCTGCGTAGAAAAGAAACAAATCCAATAGACCCTGACAGTCAAAAGGGACCTGACCCAAAAGCCTTAGACCCGAACATGTCTACAAGAAAACATGAACCAGATCCCCCAAAATGTAATGCTGCTCAAAGAATGTACCCTTCCCTAAATCCCTTCTTTTACTGTGGTTACTCTCCTGTGCTTCAGAGGAAGACCAGAGAACCTAAAAAACACACACCAAATTAGAACTTATCATGGGGAATTTTTGCTTTCATGACCTCATAGATGACAAGTGAAATCCCCAGAGCATGGCATTACTAACCAAGCATACTTGTCTCTTTTCTTCTTCTTTAATAAGCACCAGCAGGAGACATCTTTGCATTGGGCGTGATAGGAAGTTGAGGTTCAAAGTCAGACCACTTAGGAACAGATGTTTCCTAGTGGAAAGCTATGCAAGATGATTGAGATTCTCAAAGGGAGCCAAATGATTGTTGGGTGCCCTTCCATGATAAATTGTAACACTGGTGTCATCATTAGTAATGCTACAAGCCCAGACTCCTAATTACACAAACCTGAAAACTGTCTTTGTTCTAGGATTATCATGTTTGAACTCCACTACAAAAAACCTCATGAAACTCTGAAGCGGGTAGATTTCTCAGGTGGAAAGCGCTCGTCACCAAGTTCCAGCTTGATAAGCAATGGTAACAAGTCATCCTCGCTTCTAAAAATGTCTCTTCCAAGGTAGCTTGCCCCTGACTTTCAAATCAATTTTAACCTAGGTAAAATACGAGTTTAACAACTGTTATTCTGGTTTGGAGATCCTGTATACAAAAGAGAGGTGCAGAGTGATAACGTTTGCAATTAAGAATTGTTTACTAAATTACCTCATGTATAACAAGCTTATTTGTAGAGGCTCAGATTCATTCTGTATTTTGGAATAAGCCTTTGTAAGTAAAAGTTGAATCCCTACATGAAGCACAGAATTGAAATCAGTGCTGACCAGAGATCTGAGATCAGCTCTCAATAACACAACAGCTGCAGACTGTGGTTATCCTCATGTCCTCCAGAGTATTTTTGCAGATGCTTCATTGCATCAAACTGGAAAATCTGATTTTTTTAACTGTACTTTCAATTGTAGAGAATGTTCTGGGGACAAAGTAATTTCGTGCTATAATTTTACAATAACAATATAGCAGCTCAAAACCTGGCAGTTCCTGCGTGTCAAACATTAGTAATTCCTTGGAAAAATCATACGAGCCAGACACGCAGATCTCCAGCATTTTCAAGGCTCCTTTGCACAACTTAATTAGCACAAAAGACACTTAAATCTGTCCTAAAGCTGACAATGCTTCAAGCACTTCCTTAGCAGAGGGCAGTGCAAGTTCAGCTGTGTGAGGCCACAGCAGCTGCCTGGCACAGCAGCCCAGCAAAAGAAAGGAGAAGTACAGTGACCCTCCAACAGTAGCATGGAGCCTGAGCTGCACCAGGAGTAGGATAACCTGGCAGTTCCTGTGCCTGGCTGGGGTAGAAAGCAGGAAGAAAGACAGAGTTATAACCAAACCATCCCACAATACACTCAGCAAAATGCCTTTTCACCAGGCATGTTAATATTGTAACTGTTTCATTAGTGGCAAGAAGCTTTAACTTGTTACCAAGAACACCCCATACCTTTAGTGGGAAAAGGAACTACTTTTTTCCCCCTCCACATAGACGCACAACCCTCTTAAAGCAGACAACCATCTGAAGCAGCAGAGTGGATGCCCTACGCTCCTTTGCTATAGAGAACGCAGGTCAGAAATCAGAATTTCCTTTGCAAGAGAAGGAGGAAAGAAAAGAAAAGGATCTCATTTCAAGATGTACGCTGAAGTTTTTAAGCTTTCTAGAAAGATCTGAATAAAATCAATTTATAACCACAATAATGTACCCCAGTACTAGACGTTTGCATTGTACATTACAACAGTAGGGTTTTAAAGATATTCTCTAGAATTTTAAATATAACATCTAAATTAAGACATTTCAAAGGATGGAAAAGAACAAGTTTTCCCCAGTGAAAAAACCCCCAAGTTCTTATGACCTTTATGTTCCTATGAAATACCACAAATTCAACAAAATTGCACTTCTAAAAAAAGCAGTACTTCAAAGGAATAATCTTTTTCATCACTAGCTGCAATAACCCCTTACACAGTTAACATCTCAGAGCTCCAGATGAAGGTCCTTTGTGAAGGTCATTGTACAACAAAAAATGCTGCTCCTGAAAATACACTCAAGTTTCCACCTGAGTTTTGCCAAAACCCTCCGATAATCTTACGTTTTACACACACAACTACTTGACAACAGCAGGAGCATTTTCCTAGCTACGGTATTCATGCCTTCAAACAAACAATATACAATAAATGGTAACCTTCCTCTCTTCCATCATTCAACTTAAACTAATCTTGGCCAAACAAGATGAGTCTGAGGCACTAAAGTGGGCGTTTGTGCTTCTATTACCCCTTTCTCATATGTTTTTCTGAAACAAGGAGCTTGAACATGCTGAACATGTAGCCGTTTGCGACAACAAAACTACCCTGTCCTACTGCTATACTTTGGCACAAATTGTTCTTCAACTCCTGCAGCTGTAACAGGAATTAATTACCTGCAGGTTTGTGTTAATTTGATCAGAAGCCTTGGTGCATCCATTCATACTGATGCTATTTAATACAGTCTCAGCTGAGTACTCCGAAGGGCAAGGTGAGGCTCAAGCATTGTGTATATAAAGTCTTGTTTATCTTTGGCATCTGAACTTACCTGTTACTGGATTGGTTTCATTTTTGTTTTCGGTTCTATCTGCTTTCTCTATATAAGGATCTCCAAGTCATTCAGCAGTGTTATGTAGACCAAAGCATCAGTGATGTCTGCATCACCATGCTCCTGGAGCACAGCCGGAGCTGGCAAAAGCATCCAAAAGGCAATGGGGACCACTTTCCTCCTCAGGTGGCTTTCATTTTAATATTCTTTAAGGATACTGGTAGTAAAGCTAAGAGGTCACTGCAGAAACAAAGAAGTCCATCATCAAATTCAAGCTTTTAAAATAGATGGATTCAAGCCTTATCACTTAAATAGTGACTCAAGCTTCTACAAAATTAAGGAGACAGATTATGTAATGGGTTGGGGTTTTTTCTCATTATTAAAGCAAGGAGGCTAGCCAAATTTTCAGCAGACAGAGAGGAAGTAATTTTGCTGTGGTCCTTTAATGCCCATCTCAGTTTGAAACCATCTTACTGGTTCCAGTGAAATCATACCTGTGCAAGTCATGGACCAGGAGAGAACCAAGCTCTGGCATTTTGCTTTGGGACATTTTAGATGTAAGATTGAACTGCAAAGCTCAAATCCAAGAGTCATGTTTGATCTACATTCATTTTGGTTTTCTTCTATTACTTCTCAAAGCCATTAAAAAAATAAGGAGGCTCCAGTGTGTACCATAAGCAAACAAGTCACAAGCCAGATTAGTTATATCACTCTTGCCCTTTGCTTAGTGCAGTTTTAACTCATCTCTAAATTCCGGTCATCTGTTTCTAATTTGAGTACATTTCAATTTCCTCACTCAATATGAGGAGCAGCAGCACTAGTGCTCACCAGGGGCCCTTGCCAAATGCAAATAAGAGTCAGGAAAAATCCTGGTGCACTGCAAAGCAAGCTGGCCTGGAAGTGCTCAGCGTGGGCTTTTAGTCAGGCCACTTGGACCCAGCACCCAGCTCTCCAAGTACAGGGCCAGTAGCCCACACAGGTACTGTTGCTAATGAATGTAGTTCTAACACTTTAGTATCAGCTACTATCTTTATGGAGAGATTGTCCCTCCAAAAGAAAATGAGTGTTTAGTGCTTCATGGAGGAGAGGGGGAAAGTTTTCCTCTCTCTTTCTGTTACCACTTGTTAAAGGAAGAACATGAATTGATAGGTAGAGCATCTACCACAGGAACTGACATACAGAACATCTCCATCAGTTGTTGCCCAGCTCTGATACATCTTTACTAGTAGAAAATTGTTCTGAATCCACTAACACAGGATGTTATGGGACTGGGAGACAGTGGAGCACAGCTGTGTGACTATCAATCTACATTACTATAACTCACATTACACAACAGTTCCTTTTGTTTCAGGATAATAGGATAAAACGCAATGAAGTCCAAAGGGGTTTGTGGGTTTTTTCTCCTTGGTGGGGAAAAAAAACCCCAACCCCCTAAAAAATTGTATTTGTATTGTTTCTTTACAAGATGAAGCAGTGACAAACAATATCTCCCTCTTCAAGAGTATGTTACTTACAACAGACCTTTGAATTTACTTCAAGAAGTATCAATTCACAAACAAAAAACATGATGCAGGTGAGGGAAAACTAATGGATCTCAGGCTTCCTCTGCTATGCAGTTGAAAAAAAGACTGTCCCACATATGAGCCTGGGATGAGCTTTCCTGGTAGGATAAGTAACTGCAAGAACAAAAAGGGTAATGTTCTCATTGCAGTGGGAAACTTCGAACAGTAAGAGAGAAGGAGAGCTAGTGATCTATTCCAAATAATATTCTTTATGGTTATTAAAAGTTTCACTATGTCAAATAAATATCACCCAACTGTGATATTTTAATAAAGTTCATCAGGAGAAGCTTTGGTTGATTTTGCTTTTACTCTTAGAACTCTCTGATTTGCTGTTTTGCATCCAAGTGTAAATCATGAACCGATTTCCTGCATTGGGGTCCCCCTCAGGTTTTTCCAGTGTAATTTTTGCAGTCCAAACACTTCAGAATAGAAACATCTGTAGCAAGAAGGGCAGGGAGGCAGAGGAGGCAGTAATTTCTGTGTCCTTCAGCAGCTCTGTGATTCCCCAACCACCTGCAGGAACCAGTCACAACTTTGGCAATGAAAATCTGAATTTTATAACAGCATTTTGCTAAAACACTGCTGCAGAGTTCCAAGAAGGAAAACCTGGGCAAAAATGAGCTAAGCCCAGCGCTCACATTTATTAATATCCTATAGCATATCTAGCCAATCTCTCAATCGACTGTGAACAGCTAAATCCGAGGCATTATTCTTAGCCACACTTCTCACAGAGATATGGAAGTCCTAAATTGAAATCCATGCACTTTTTTGGTAGATTAGAAGGCATTCTATGGCACGTACCTGAAATAAACTTCACACAAAATCAGAGCCACATGCAAAACCTGACTAGCCCAGAACTCTCAGTTTCCCTGAGTGGTAGCAGATGTGAAGCTCTGGCAGTACAGCCTCCAGCCAAAACATTAAAAGGGTTCTTAATTCACATTTGCTGGCAGATTTAGGTGAGTGGGCTACAGAAACACCTCCAGTTGACTGCTGCCTCCCATCTGGCCCTCACTGCAATGTCCCCACGGACAGCAGGCACTGCTGAGTAGGATACATACTCCTAAATCACTGCTTACTTCTGGCACAGTGATATAAACAAAACTTGGTGGGTATACCATTAGAGTGATGATTTTGATAGTCCATGAGCAGTTTTCAGTATTCAAGTAATCTCCCCATTCAGAAAGGGGTTGGAAAGAGAGATGGCTTCACCACTGTTGCTGGCCCGAGCTCCCACAAAAGATCTCCACAAGAACAAGGCACCCTTCTTCACAAGGCTGGACAATGCCCATACACATGGATTCGTAAGAGTACAGGTAATGTTGCCATCTAGTGACTCTTGCCATAGCAATATTGACAGGACTTTTATTGGGCAATATCAGCTATCCTCAGCTTTCTTCAATCAGGGAGCCCTAGTGTAAGTCTGAGGGTTACAAATCTTTACATACCATAGCCTGTTCTAATAAGGACAATCCACTAAATGAAGATTTCAAATCATTTTAGGGTCTGTCTTTGCCTCTAGCTTCTAGAAAAGCAGTTACAACCCTTCTTCAGCCTGCTTATGATCAAGCTGATGACCCTTGGAAACCTACAACTCCTGGCACCACTTAGACTGCTACAAAATAATAATGATCACATTTTTGTTAAATGTAGCTTGCAAGGTACAAATGGATTGAAAGAACCTAAGATATACAGCAGCATTCTTGTAGCATGCAAGCAGAAATATCCTGCAGCTCTGCCCTATCTCCAGCACATCAGCCAGGCTTTGGTGAAGACATGCTACAAGACATTCCCCTCGGAATGACATAAAAATCTTAACCTGTCATCTAACCTGCTGCAGATACAGCGCATCAAGACCATGTCTTTCCTAATGTGATTGTGACAGAGCTGTGATCAAGTCTGAAGCATTCAGCAATCGACATTTTTATCTGTACAGCGCAGAAGATGCTTCCTTTTTCCGGAGAGTTGGGTGCAGAGCTCTCTGCAGAGCTAATCTGAGGGAGGTGCCATCTCAAGACATTGAGTTTGTTTAGTGTGGTTTTTCTCTATTCAGTTTTTTCTAACTGGAAGAGTGGTAGCAGCTTCCCCTCAGCAGGCCGATGCTGGACAACATCAGGAAAGCATTTAGTAGGAAAGCATTTAGTAGGAAAGCATGGCCACCAAGACACACGGGAACAGGTAAAGCACTAAAATAGAAGTATGAAGGTTATCTGTAGAAGAGGTGGTTGGGCTTGGTTACGAATAAGTGAGAGGAGAGCAGAAACAGAAGCAAACGAAATTAGAGAGCTTTAATAGAGGAAAAAAAAAATCATAAGACAGGGAAGGGCCTCAAAGAGAAAGAATGTGCACTCTTGGACAGCAAGAGGAAAAGTGCAGCTCTGAGTAGCCAGGAGACAAGCAAGGCAAGGATCCAAGAGCAAAGAGCAGTTAAAATTAGTCCAGAACAGAGAAACACCTTTGACACTTATGGAATTTGTTAATGCCCCACTATTGGGAGTGAAGCCGGAGGAATTGAACAATGGTGCTTCATTCCATGTCCCTCACACTGATAGCCAGCACCCACAGGTCTGGTTCACAGATCAGTCAATAGTGCGTGTACTGCAGACTCAGCTTGTGCTAAGTATGATTTTAACATTAAGTAGTTTGGAACAGCCTCAAGTGCTTCAATTTCATCTCATCCTTGCGCTTGAATAACTTTAGAAACGTCAGTTGCATAACTTGGAAAATTGAGAAACCTGGACAACGCCTCCGTTTCAGCTGGTCCAGTTAAAACAACTCACTGCCTTGGGAAATCGGTCTGGCCTTTGGTGTCAGCCGGTATTGCCACTGGCCTCCAGCTCTCCATTAGCTTCTCTCATGCATTCCAAGATTTACTCTGTTATTCTCGGTGAAGTTTGTTTCACAGTTTGTGATCACACCAGTGTTCTTGCTCATATGCACACAAGCCTGGAAAGGTCAGAAGTCACAGCTGTTTTGCAAAAAATATACAGAACCCATGACTTGCATGAGATCTGTGTCTTACTCAGAATGCAGAGAGAAGCATCTACATCCTGCATATGGAATGCATCATGTTTAACTCATTGAAAACATGATTCACATTTCATTTTTGCACAGTTCATCCCAGCTATGTAGTGGCTGCTATCGCACTGCTAACATCCAGCAAGCAGCATATCACTACAACATACTGCTCCCCATAGATGAAACCTTGAAGGCATGACCAATGAAGAACGTACCATTTCAGCACAGGAAAGACAGAACAATGCAGAACACTCATCTAGTGCTTGTACCATACACGTAGCAGGCGTGGCTAGGTCTCATTTATGGCTGCCACCCATATTGATGTTTATATAGTGCAGAGACAAAGAATTGCTGCACCAGAAGACTTGCAGCTTAATTCTCCTACCAATCCTTAGGTCAACTCGGCCATAGCAAGTAACAATGACATATTCTGAAAGCAGAAATGGGCTCCTGTAAAGTAGAGACATGAGAGAGTTTTAAAATGCGCATTGGTTGCCCTCTATCTATCAATTCTGAGGAAGTCTGACATACTCAGCTTCTGCAAGAAGGGTGGTTTCCTATCCATGAATTGTTTACACTACCATCTAAAGAGACAAGACAAAGAGGCAGTCTAGGACAGCAACAGTCTACAGAATCAACACAACTACCAAAAATCACAACAGCTCTCAATAGCGTTTTGGGTTTTTTCTCCCTCCTGGGTGAGGATTTAGATGGAATGGGATAAGTTAAATGGAGAGAGGTAGAAACAGCCACCAAAGAGAAGAGCAAACTAGGCAGAGATGAAGAGAAAGTCTGTGGGACAAAACACAGCTGATAGAAAAGTAAAGGAAGGAGAACATCCAGTAAAGCAGCTCAGAGATTAGCTTAAGATTCAGTCAGACCCAGACAAAAACCTGCAGCAGTTTACTTGGCCAAAGGCACTGCTTAAAACCCCCCCAAATATATATTTGGCTTGCTCTACAGGGCCTAGTGAGGTGGCTGTCTTTACACATACCATATGTCACTTACTCAGCCACTGAGGGTGAGACCCAGACCACCTTTCCTGCTCCCTACAGCTAAGTATTATGGCCTGATTGGATAAATAATAGCAAGTAGTAAGTTGCATCTGTAGTTTCTTCCTTCTTCTGTAAGGTAGCACATACTGAAAGTCCAGGAATCCATCAGGCACAACATCAGGCTATGGACCTGAGCTGTAGGAAATATTGCAGCAGAAAGGCAGAGGAAACACGTAGTTTGAAGTTACCTTCCTCCCCGTTGTACAGAAGATAAGATGCAAAAGGTGATGTGCAGCATCTGCAGCACACAAACGTCCCTGCTGCCCAGCATAATGCCGTCTCCATGCAGGCCTGAAGTGATAACCACACTTGGACTTCATTTTGAGGGCAAGGACACTTGGGTGTCAGGACAGGGCTTGCAGGACACCACTGAAGTGGAGAGTTGGGAAGGAAGTCATTCGGAGAGGCTCAAACATTGGACACTGGAGGACAAGGGGGAAAGAAGACTTAAAGATAGCTGGTGAGGGGTGGTAAGAGACACATGCTGTAAGACTTTAAAGACCCTTACTATCTGAAGGCTAAGAAGAGCACATGGCTGGTATTTCCTTTGGTATGAAGGAGAGTGGCACAGCTGCATCTGTAAGGAATCAAGCTACAAAATTTGATCTCCAGATACAATTAGCTGAAGTTTAGTTATACTTCAGCTATGTTGCAAGAGAGATCCCAAATACAGATCAGTGCAGAAACTCCAGAGCTTCTATCTTGATTATGAGTGGACTTTATGATGAGGTATTTGGCTGTCTGAGCAGGTGTAGCACACATGCAAACTAGTAGTCATACCTCAGAATTATTATTTCAAATATACTTCTTAATCTTAAAACTCCTTAGGATAAGGAAATAAGGAGTATTTCACTAGCAACAGGAAAAAGAGAGGTCCCAAAATTGCATGAAGATAGGAAGGCTTCTATTAGAATTCTATCTGAGTTTAAAAATGCACTCTTGTCAACACGTGTGCAGTATTTATACAGGGGCAAAGGCTTTCCCAGCAGTCCTGGGAACACCACAACAAACTGAAGAGGAGAAAAGAAAGTGTACTGAGTAATAGGAAAAGGTTTTTTGCTTCTTATATCCATGACTCTACAGGATGGTCTAAAATCAAGTGTGCTGAGACACTTTAAACTGTGCCAGATGAACGAGTGGGGAAGAGACTGTAGAAATTCCTGCCTGAAGGATGACTTTTGTAAGTCTTCCACTGCTGGATGCGAGTGCAAAAGGGAAGACTTTCACAAAAGCAAGGAAAAAGCTGGCTTCTCCCTCCTCCCCCCACCCTTCTCTTCAATGACCAAGAAA
>NW_009939522.1:5211-9988 GCF_000696875.1 Nestor notabilis | reverse complement strand
AGGAATGCCCATGCATGTGTCTTGCAGAGACCACACACGCCAGACGCATCACCTTAACACACACTTTCTGTTCGAGCCCTTCTTTAACATTGCAGTTCCTCTAAGTTTCATAAGGCTGTGCATGTTTTATAGCCAATACATCCCTAAACCAACCATAGCAAACACTAGAGCAGCTTGCAGAGACTCATTCAGGCAAGCCCTCATTAAAAAGAAAAGAGACCTTTGCAAACAGCATGTCTCCAAGAGGTGAAAGGTCCCCGTGCTGCTCGGTGAGGAAACACCAGGGCCACCTTTAAACTCTGGAGTTTTATGAGTGCCTTTGTCAGCAGCGTGTATCTGTGTGTTGTGTTTTAATCAAGGCTCTGAGCTTGTCTGTGACAGACTCAAAACAGGAAATTAACACCCTGCAGTGTGGCGGCAAAGCCTCAGAGGAAGCAGCAGTGGGGTACATGAGGCCGAGGATGAACAAAGACCCATAAACATAACGTCACCCATAAAAGTCACACTTTAAGGCACAGGAAGGATGCAGAACAACACTCGGCTGCGTTACACGCTTGCAGTAAAAAAAAGAAAGCCTCAGGTTGAGAGTCAGAAACCTCACAAGGCAGTTATTTAGTTATTTTTACCAATGTTTGCTACTCTTTCATATTTTGAACAGTGTCGTTCAGAGTCAGGCATAGGAAATATCCAACAAGCTCTCGTATGTTACATTTCCACTTGACACGTGGCTCAAGGCTAAGATACTGCTTTTTATCTACCTCCCTGTTTATTTGGGTTGTTTCCTATTCGTAAGGGGTTCAACTTTTCTGCAGGCAGCTGGATGGATTTCTACTGTTACCATGGTATTGCTGACCTTTAACACGGGGCTGTTAACGTGACCTTTGCTTCTTTCCATTTCTACAAGGATGTTTCAGTGTAAATAGTTTGGAAGCCAAACAGCACCAGGAGATTCCTCCTCTCGGAGATGGGAATGCAGCTAGCTCAGCGAGGAGAGGAACAGGGCAAAGAGCTGCAAGCTGATAGCCAACAGCTAATAGCAATATAACATTGAAGAAGTATCTGGAACAGAGCTCTTTTCTGCAGCTGATATCTGGCAACTGGCTTGTACAGTACCTGACACTACCCGTGAACTGCCCTATCCTGAAAGGAAACGATAGGGGAGACCATACACAGTTGGAGGGGCCCAAGGGCAGACTCTGTAGGGCAGAAGATCTGACAGTTATTTGAGTGGGGCAACAGAGCCTTAGGATGAAGAAATAGCAGCAATATTGCCCAAGACGGCTATTGTAACTCCTAGAGTTTTGAAAGACTGAAATGTTGTCACGAACAGGGAGGATGGTCACTCTTTAAGAAAAGCATACATTTTACAGCATGTCAATTAAAACAACACCAGAAACGAGCTAATTTACCATTAAAATAAATAAATAAAAGAGGAAAACCCACTGTTGTAGCCTTCGTCTAATATATTCTTCGCCTCAAGCAACTGTTAATATAGTTATAAAAATTCACATTCTATTAATTTAAATGAAAGGCAAGTCCAAAGTTTCATGGGGCAATAGGAATTGCTACTGCAAATTAGACCAGTGGGCAGCCTACTGAACTGAGAGGAACTTTAAAAGGTTTCTGTCAGGCTCCTCAGGCACGAAGTGATCTTTTGAACACAGTAACAGTGGCTAGAAGCTACAGGAAAAGGTGTCCATTATTGGAGGAAAGGTTTTGTTCACAGTGGGAGTTTCCTCTAATCCTGAACAGATTTAGAATTAATTTTTCAAGGGAGACCGAATAATACCCTAAATTCCATTAAAATTTGATGGGATTTATGTGCCTAACATCCTAAATCCTGCCGAAAATCTAAAATCTAAGCTTTTATGTTGGGCTTATGCTGCAGAGCATGAGAGGGAGGTATTTCTTACACAACTCAAAGAGTCCAGATTATACACAAGTAATGCAAACCACCTGTGGATCACTGCAGTCAACAATCTGTGGGGTTCCCCCCCCCAACTCCCCCTTCTTTGTTTAAAGTGGGGTTTCTAATACATTCTGGCTTCAGACATAGGACAAAAAGCACAACTCTTGGGTGAGCATCAGAACAGCCACAAAGCAACCTCAGCTCTTATGCGTGGTGGCTGGTCCCAGCAAGCTCCCTATGAGCAACTGCAGCTCGGTGCTCATGGGGAAAGACAGCTACACAGAGAGAGCACCAGCTGCAGACTCCCCTGTGCCTGGGGAATCCCCAGCCAGAGAAATCAGTCACCTTTGAGCTCTCAGAGCAGCACAGAGGTGCTAGATCAGCTTTGGGTATGTTGAGGTGCCCCAGACTTTCCACCCATTCCTAATGCAAAACTCACTACAGAAGTAGAATAACTGCACTGATTTCGTGTGGGTTATCTAGAAGTGATTTGAGATGATAAAAAAAGATAAAATCAAGTTTCTGATGTCAAGCAACAGCATTTTCAGAGTGTGTTCCTTGTGGAGTTTTCCATCTTTCTTAAAAAACACATAGGATTAAAACATGAGAGATGGGGCTACTCAGAACATCGTCTGGACTCTGGCAGCTTGACCATTTGGCTCCCCACATGCAGGTTTTAGATGATATTCTGCTCTGACCAATATGAATGCAAAAAGCCAGCAAGAGGAAAGCACCAAAACAAGAGTAAAAGCTTTCCACTACCAAACAGGAAGCAAAGCAGCACCAAGAAGCTACGCTGTTCACTGGGGATCTGTTCAAATCAGATGTTATTAGAGAGATTCGACCCAACTCAGATGCTGCGAAGACAGGTTTAAAAACCTGTCACAGACTCAAATGGAACCTAAAATTAGTACAGTGTTTTGTCTCTTCACTCTATATTCCTGTCCTACATAATGAGATCATACTGCTGTTAGAGCCAAACGCTCTCTCTCACTGCTGTTGCTATGAGAGGCTAACAGCAGCTGCCAAGACCTCTAGCAAGGCTTTTAAATTAAAATCTTTATACATTTTTTCCCCTGCCCTTTCTATCACCGTACAATGTCTTACAGTGTTAACATTCCAATATGGAAATTACCTCCCTAACAAAGAGTAAAGCAGTGCCTGATTTCACAACATATAGCTGATAAGGGGTACGTATAATCTTAGGAATACTTTGTTGAGTAGAAAAGCTGAGGTGGGAGTCGGTTGCTTGGGCTTTTGAGTGGTTTATATAAAAACTGAAATTGGAATAGACTCAAATAGAGCCTATTTTAACAAGTGACAATCCAAACGAAGCCCCAAATGCCATAGGTAGAATCTAGTGTGACAGAAGGGCAATGAAGCCACCTTCAAAAGTTCATTTTAACAGGAGCAGGAAGGCCAGAAGAATCCATTTGCAGCAAAACAAAGTCCATTGTATGGTCTGTTGTTTCAAACCCAGTAACAATCATTCTTGGGTAAATGTTCCATAAAGATGTTCACACAAGTAAAAAAATAACTAAACAATTTTTGATGACAATTTACTGTGAAAATGGTATTTTTAACCAGCTGGCACTTGTCAATAGGCAGCTCTCCTGTCCAAGCTCAGGCAGTCTTACTCCTTAGGTATACTCAGAGACCAGAGTACAGATGCAGCCACTCTGAATGCTTACACAATTGCCACTGGCACACATAACTCTACTGTTCCTTTAGGTTCTCTGGCTGCTGTTTCTACAACAAAGTAGCTCAGATAACCTGGAATTACAGTACAGGATCTGGTAGTGCTATCCAATCTATCTCCAATAAGGAGGCAGGACACAAGGTAACTGGATACAGCCCAAGGAGGCAAGCTTAGCTGAGATCAAGGGTATAATGCAATAGAGCTGAACTGCTTTTTTGGCTCAGATTATTATTTCTGGCCCTAACAGACCTAGTGATCCTGATTCTGAGTTTTTGAGATCTTTTTAAGTTCATCCAGTAATTACTTCACCAGGCAGACTGATATATACCCAGTATATATGGTAGAAGTCTCAGGACAACTTTCCTTCTTCAGAGGAAAGTCGTAGCAATGCAAAGGGCAGTTCCTAGGCTTCATCTCAGCTTTCTGTATCTTCTGCTGATATAGTTGATAAAAAAAAAAGCAATAGGGGATGAAAGAAAAAGAATAAGTAAACAGAGGTCAGGTAGATATAGACTAAAATGTGTGTATCTAGTGTTTTTTCACTTAGTTCGCAACTTTTGCTTGAAACTATTCTACTTCCTTTGGTGCATCTTAATCTCAAAGACAAGGCCAACATTTATAAGCTAACTAAAAGATAGGAAAGGGGCAAGAGCTAAAGCTTTTCATCCAAGATCAGAAGCAATCCATGTCAAAGCTGCAACTGCAACTCAGATTTGTACAGTCCTGGCTTTCCAGTTATGTTTCTGGGACACACAGTATTCCAAAATGAGCTTTTTTGACTTTCTCTGAATTACAACCAGAATAGCCTTTTCCATCTACAAGGGAACCTGGTCTCTTGTGTCACAAAGAAAAATCAGGATCATATTTACTGAAATCAGAGGGACACACAATTTGTAGCTGGCATTAGGAGAACCAGGTGTAGTGTTAGTTTTTCCTCTTGAGGAGTCATTCCTCAAGATAAGAATCTTCTCAGGTTTACTCCTGAGGGTTATTCTTAGTTTAATAGAGACAAAACTAATCTGGATTAATATAAAACAAACAGGAGGGGTTATTTTCTAGAATGTCTACTGAAATAGGGTAGTACCTGGGCTCGATAGCTCATGAATTTAACTTAAACATCCATGCAAGTGTAGCACGAGGCTGCATAAATTGCTTAGACTTACTCCTAG
>NW_009939522.1:0-5180 GCF_000696875.1 Nestor notabilis | reverse complement strand
AGGGAAAATTTGTTCATGAATGGATTACATAACACTTTATAAACCTTTTTCTTAACTAGCATCTTTGCCAAATAGCATGTCATTGAAACTCTTCAACCTTACTTTGAAAATATGAAGAACCTATCTGGCCACAAACAGCATTCACATAAGGGGATTTTCATTCTTGTTATATATAAGCATCCTCTAAGAGGTTTAAACCACAAAATTTTACTGCAATATAAAAAGGGACTGTGCAGGACTTTCTAAAACCATTTGTACAGACATATGAATAGCCACCTTGGGGAAATTCCCCCATACTAATAGAAGTTATTGCCCATGCTGTGCAAAGGTGCAGAGGGAACCATTACAAATATTCTTGTAACTCATTCTATTTGAATGTAGCAGTTTTCAGAAACACATCTCAATAAGGAAGAAAGTTAAAAAGCAAGCTGATAAAAACAGCAGCAGTGTTTATCACTACAAACACTGTCAGTAAGGACTGCCCCCCACCAACACACATGTTTCTGCCCAAGGGGCCACCAGCATTCTACTCTCTGCTCCCTGAGATCAAATTGCCCCTTTCCCTTAGGATTTGTAACTGAAGCAAGACCATTTCTTATTTTCATGGGCTGTAATTAGCAAAGTACCAGCTCAGACCTTAAGGATGTCTGAAAGGTTTAGATCTAGGATAAAGAGAGAAAAAAATGCAACTAACAGCGTAAACCTCTGGATTCTGATGTTAACATGTGGCATTTCTCAACTGTGATCAATTACAGCAGACTGCAACAGAAACCTTGTACTCCCCAAAGGCTTTGGATATAGTGTCTTCTCTTGCCTGCAAAAGCTTCAGTTGTAACATCTTTTCTTGTCCTATTAGTTGCTCCAAAATAAGGGAAAGGGGTCATGAATGACCCTCTGAAGTACCAGGTGTAGGAAGGGCAGTTTAACAGTGAGAAATACTTCAATGAGCTGTTATTTATGCTTGTGTAAAGTTACTGTTGTTACCAAATTTCCTCCTGTGTTTCCTGGACACACATTCTCAGCTTTCTAGAAATTTGGCTAAAGTTATCAACACCAGCAAAGGAAGCAGCATGAGAAAGAGAAAACCTGAAACAGCAGAGTTTATGAAATACAGTCTATTCTGTTTCATTTCTGGGAGAGCCATTCACAATCAAAGTTGATGCTGAAGGCAAATTTTGGGCCATTAAATCTCTCAATAGCAGGGCCCTTTCCAGCTCTCAGAACTTCTCACATGCAACATGGGCTGCCTGGGGAAGAGAGACCCAACTAGTTTTGACACTTCAGTTGCTGTTTATTGATGTTATCTGGCTATCTGCTTAAATCTTGCACGGAAGTGGGGAAAACAATTCCAAACAAACAAAAAAATCTGCTTTTTCTAATCTTGCAGTTGTTCAAAACAGTAACTTTTAAGGTCACTAGTCACTGGGTGCCCAACCTGGAGTCAAGGACTCATGGAACTCAGAATTTCAGGAGGAAGAAAAATAAATCAAGGGACTTGAATATGACTTTCTGAATACACGGCAAGAGACTGAAAAGTATAAACCTAGAATCTGCAAATTGCTTTTGTTTGGAGCTTGGGGGCTGGAGGGAGAAAAATCTGGGCTTAAAATATTACTACTCTAAAGAAGTCGCAGGGCCAAACTGAAAATCTAAGTATATATACACATGCAAATGCCCCTCCATCCATCCAATCAGCAACCAAAAGCAGGTAACTGGGATGCAAGGAGCTCTGATATTCTTTCATTCTAGTTTTACTTAGCTTGGAAGATCAGAAGAGAAACTTACAACAGCGGAGAATATAGTCCTACCCTTGTTTATATCCAGGGACTTCTCTTTATAATGGATTGAAAAGAAATTTCTGATTTTGCAAGACTAACAAAGCTGAAGTTTTTCCATGCTACGTGTTTGACTAAACCAAATTTGGAGGGGAAAGAAAGGGAAGAAGAAATTCAGTCAACATCTCACCTATTTCTAAGAATGAGGGGCACCAAAATTGATTCTGCAAAGCTCAAACTCTATCGATCCTGTCTTCGAGCATCCCTCAGATTTCTAGACCTTGGCATACGAATATTACATTTTACAACAGAAAGTTTTTCACCAAGGATGGGCCTTTGTTGTTCCTGGGTACGTTTACCTCAATTCTGCCACACTGTGAGCTTGCAAACGAGAAACAAAAGAAAGTTCCCACTTGTACTTAAGAGATGCTCTAGTAGTTAACATTTTCTAGTCCCTCTTCATTTAGCAAGCTGCCGTTTCTCATCAGTTCAAGCTGTATATACTGTTCAAACCAGGAAATTTTAACATGCTCCATACGTTTACAACTTCTGCCTGCAACTGCCACAGAACATCTAAATTCATTCCAGCTTGAGAAGAAGCAGATGAATATAGATTTATTTTTTCAGTTCTTAATGTGTTATCTCTTTCTGTTTCTTTTGCTTGGGAAACTGATGGCGGGGACCTTGCCTGTTCTTGGCAAACCAATGAGTCCCTGAAGGGCTTTAATGTATCTAAAAACTATTCCTTTGAACTGAAAAAGGAGGGTGCTTGGGGGAAGACGGGGATGATCAAAGAAGTAGGACATTCTGATCTGGAGAAAGGATGTCTTTTGGGTTTTAATATAGCAGAGGAGTCCAGTGGTAAAGACTGGGGAGGTCTGAGCACAATCTAAAGACCCACAGAAAAAAACAAGGAAGTGAAAGGGGACATGAGAATAACCATTAGTCAGTCTGAGGGCTACAAGTGACAGGTCCAGGACACATGAGCAGTGGAGCAAGGGAGGGAACAGACAGCACTGGATCTAGGTGGGCACCGCATTTACAGTAAGACACGAAGCACCAACCCAAAGCACCAACCCAAACACGAAATCCAAGAAGTGATCTGTGATCTAAGAGCAGAATGAGACACAAGGAGGCAGGTTAGACATGGAGCACAGAAACAAGCTGACCAAGGAGTGGCTGCAGGGACCGACACATGAATTTAAACTAGATTTTTCTTATCTTACTACTGAAGACAAGAGAAATCTTGTGCATAAGTAGTACAGAAGAGTTTGGGCTCCCTGAATGAAGGCTACTCTTCTCCAGAGCCTGAAATGGGATCCCTGGTACCCACATTCCTCCTTGTTTCCATATCCATCAATATTGGTGGAGCTGACTAGCCAGGTTTAGATTTCATTCCATACTTGTACTTGGTCAGAGAGAGTAACAATTTACATGACTACCAGTTAGTCCAAGGTAGCTCCGAAGTCCTGCTACCAGCAGGATTCATCCAAATTGTCTGAACTAGAAGGGTGTTATCATTACAAAAATAACAGTCGAGAAATGTAGGAAAAACTCTATCCACTGTGGATCTGGTATATGGAATAAAATGGAACGCCCCTTTCAGTTTATGCTGATATCATAGACTGGTGGCTGTACAGCAATAAAGCAGATTCCTGTAGGGAAGCTCTGCATCAACCTGCCTTTAGAACAGGGTCTGAAAATCGTACATAAAATAACAATGATTTTAGCTTTAAGGACCACCTCATGTAGCATGGATATAATTCATCCTATGTACATTCTCTCATTTACCAGGAACTGAATGCTTCCCCTTGCAATCATGATTGTCCCTGGTTTTATTTTGGCAAGTTTATATTAACTTATATTAATATATGGATCTGAATATAGACAATCTCCTGTTTCCCACTGCCTCGAAGTCAGTGACAGTTACACAAGAAACAGAAACAAAGAAACCTATGCCCACTTGGACTGATGTCCTGCATTAACTGAGAAGAATTTACCCAGCAAGTGCTGCAAGTCCTAAACATGTGACTAAACTAAGCCTATTTTTCAGAAAGGCATCCAGCATGGAGGTCAAGATCTCAACTGATGGCAAATCCTCTACATCATTATATAAGGGGTTTTTACACTGATTTTGCATTTTGTATTTTACTTTGAACTCATCCTACTTGCTTTTTCTTACCAAAGTTCACCAATATCAATGAGCACAAAGCCAGAGATGGTGAAAACTACTACAGGTGAAATATGTACCATGCATTTTTGAAGTATTTTACTTTCTATTAACAAATAGTTCCAAAGGAACAGTTTCTGTGTAGCTCAACAGACTTCTGGTGAGCACCACAAGTTTGATGCTACTTACACAGTCAGCAGCCTTCCAGTATCTGAAGGGGGCCTACAAGGATGCTGGAGAGGGACTCTTCATCAGGGACTGTAGTGATAGGACAGGGGTGTTGGGTTCAAACTGAAACAGGGAAAGTTCAGGTTAGATCTGAGGAAGTTGTTCTTCACTGTGAGAGTGGTGAGGTGCTGGGATGGGTTGCCAAAGGAAGATGTGAATGCTCCATCCCCGGCAGTGTTCAAAGCCAGGTTGGATGGAGTCTTGGGTGACGTTGTCTAGTGCGAGGTGTCTCCGCCCATGGCAGGGCGGTTGGAACTAGATGATCTTAAGGTCCTTTCAACCCAAACCATTCTGTGATTCTATGAAGTTTTTTTGAGGAGACTTTCTGCTTTGTTTCGTTATTCTTGGATATAGAGGTTGAGTGTTCAAGAAGATTTAAAAACCAACATATTCATTTTACAGTGTTAGAGCAGGATAATAATTTATAAATGCTTTAACTATTCATTAGAATACAAAAATTACATCCTTTTATTCAAACAATATTTCTACTTGTGGTCAGTCCATTTTGCTCTGCAAAGAGCTCAAGGCTGGTCTACATTTTTCAAGGGTGGAAACCTTTTTTACAGAGCTGCTCAAGGGAAAAAGTCTCATTTCTCTGCTGATAGTTGAAGGAAGAAAGCTGCCACAGAGCCATATGCTAAGCAAAAGGAACAAAAACAAAGGTCTGTTCAGACTCTAAGTTCAAGTCAGAAAACAGTAGAAAAACAGGAAGGCACATTCTGAGCCTGGTACCCATTTGGTTTCCGTATGTGGTTTCACACTTGTGAGGTAATGGACTGATGTTAAAATGCTGTTGCACCTTGCTGCTCATGGTACATTTACACTTGAGAGCTGTGGAGCACACTGTAGAGGCATACAGCAGTTCTTGCAGTCTCTACCACAGTGATAAAACTTAGAACTGTTGCAGTTGGTGGCAACCATGTGATACGAATGGGGGAAGATAGCATGTAAATATTCACACACAGATGACGGGAGAAGAAATCAGAAGTGGTGAAAATAGTGTGTGT
>NW_009939521.1:157694-169044 GCF_000696875.1 Nestor notabilis | reverse complement strand
CTGCCAGGCCTGTCTTTTCTAAAGAGATGATAACCTTCCATTCAAACACTCCAGTTGTAGGAGCCATCCCACCATGTTTCTGTGATACCAATGACATCATACCCCTGTAGCCTTGCACACATCCCTAATGCTTCTTGTTTGTTTTCCCATACTATGGATGTTTGTATAGAGGCATCTGAGCTGGTCTCCAAAGGAGGCCAACTCAATGGTTGGAGCAGCTGAAATATCTCTGCATCACTCCAAGCACTTATTATAGGTACTGGCAAGTGACTGGGAGTGTTGGGATGGATTGATGCCTCCCTCCCCCATCACATCTAGTTTAAAGCTTTCTTGACCAGCCTGGCAAGTCTCCTACCAAAACAGATCTTCTCCTTCATCAGACCATCAGCCTCCAGTAAATCTGGCCTCCCAAATCGAGTCCCATGTTCTAAATACCCAAACCCCTGACTCTGGCACCACTGTTCTAACCATTTACTAACTTGCTAAATGTGCCTAGCTTTAAGGTCCTCCCCTTTATCCTGGAGAATCAATGGAATAACTATCTGAGCTCCAGAGCCCCTAACGACCTCTGTCAGGGCTCTGTAGTCCTTCTTCATGTTCTCCAGGCTACTGCTACCTATATCAGTAGCCCCCACATGAAACACTAGAAGAGGGTAATAGTCAGTGGGACTTACTAGACCAGGCAGCCTCTCAGCAACATCTCCGATCTGAGCCCCTGGCAGGCAACACACCTCCCTTGAGACTGGGTCAGGCCAACAGATGGGTGCCTCTGTGCCTTTCAAAGTAGAGTACCCTACAATTATGACCCACTGCCGTTTACTGGAGGTATCTAGCAGAATTTTACACATAGCTCTATCTATAGCTCTATCATCAGTTTCAAACATTATATTCAGAGTTAAAATAATTTTGAAAACATGATGGAATAACATATAAGCCTAGCTAATAAAATAGTCTTGGGGAAGGAGAGTTATGAATGTAGAAATTAAGGCTCTATTATAGATGGGTAATACTTAGCTGTAGACCAGTTGGAAAAAACATCAACAGACTCTTCAGGATCTTTTGCAGTTGAAGAAAGCAATTAATTCTCATCAGAAAGTGATTTTGACAGATGCCATAATATGCAGGTAGCATTAAAGGTTGATGAATAATTTAAATGGCAATCTAGACAACTCATAAATACATTTGAAAATAGAAAATTTGTATAGAAAAATGTACAGTTTATTTCATTTTTCATCATGCATCTTTGGAAATAACAGTAATAGTCCTAACATGACCTTAGCAGGAATAAAAAATTGCTTATGGGAAAAACTGTAATTCACTCATTAATTCTGAAGCCTTGCTGTAATAAATTAAATTACATAACAGACATCAGTGCAGTCTTGCATGGTTTAGTTTCTTGAAGTGTGATGCGATCTATCTTTTTAAGTGTTTTTGAACATGAAAGAGGAAGTTCTTAGGAGTGTAAGGATTTTACACCAGAGCAGAGCAAGTATGTCTACTCCAGGAGTATGCTTTGAACAGATGCCACCCAGAAACTTCAATGGGAACATTAACTTTTACATAATGTGTAGAATTGTCCAATTCTGTATAATGAAAGTAAATTTCTTCTTGATTCTAAATGGTGATCACTTTGTTTCTCAAAATTTTAGGGTTGATTGATGGTTTATATTGTTTGCCCTTAGCTGAAGCTTAATTGAAGAGAGAAGACCCATTTATGTAGATTAATGCTGTTTATATTCTCATCTTAATTACTCCAGCATCAATCCAGATTAACTCCTTCAAGATGAATGCATTGCTCTGCCTTTCAATTTATATAAATGGATCTGAAGTCAAGGGTCCTGATTTGAAACTTTCATCAAGATTTAATCTACCTCCAGAGTAAAGGCAAAATTATATGGAAGTTAATTCCAGCACCAGTGGATATTACATTTTATATTTCATTTAGGCGACACCTTCAGTCTAAAGCACCAGGAAATGATAAATGGGGAGGATACAGAGAAACAGAAGCAGGAATCAAATAAGGAAGCAGGAACAAGCTATCAGGTGCTTGCGTAGAAAGGAAATGAAGAAGAACCATAAGGTGGTCATGAAAACCTGTGATAAAACAGTGCTAAACCAGGAAAAGAGAAAGATTTTAAATAAAAGTGCAGGATGAAGTTCAGGTAATCACCTGGAAAAAGTCCTCCTCAGAAATAGTTCACTTTGTGGAGAGCAGCACTACAAGGAGCATAACAAAGAAGAACACTCGTTAAAGAATTTCATATATTCTTCACTGTCTTTGATTAGTAAAATCCCATGTTGTCAGAGAGAAATAATTGTGTTGTTCAGGTGGAATATTTGTAAACTGAATGTTTGCATCTTAAACACTGTGTTGCATGAAGACAAGAGTATTAAATACTGACAAGGCAAGAAAAATACTGAATTTCTTAGAATACTAGAACAAGAGAATCTGCTATTCTCCATTACCATACCTGCGAGTTATCAGCTGCAACTATCAGGGAGAAGTTGTCAATCAACTCTATTGCAAGGATGAAAGAGTAGATGGTACAGTTTAATTTTATTATGGAAATTGATTTGCATCTTTTATATGTCTTGATTGAAAACTTTCCAGGTAATGGCATTGAAGAATACTCATAAAACTGCCATGACTGTGGTAATAACTATTATTATGATCGAATTTAATAATAAAAAAACCTGCCTGCAAGATGGGCAATATGAATAATTCATGTACAGTGTTGCTTAAAATGTGATAGAGAGCAAAAGACTTGTAGGAAAATTCTTAATGTATCCAGACAGGGATGATAATTGGTTTTTGCAACTAAATGAGTACTTCATGTACAAGACAGCACTAACAAGGCAGGAGAAGAAATTTACACATTGGGGAGACAATTTCATTTATCTGGTTACAGCAGGATAAGTGGAATAAATGGTTTTCTTTAAAGGAATTGACAGAAAATGCGTATCCTGATAATAATTAGTTTTGTTTACAACTAGAGAACAGCAGAATATGAGACACAATAGCATCTTTTCGATATGTAATAACATATGTACCAGGTACTTACATAGACTTTACTTGTGCTACTAATCAAATACCTGCACTCATCAGATCTCTTCCAGTGTTTTTAGTTTCAAGAACAAGCACGAGTCCAGCATAAGGAGGACTGTTTTACAATTGCACTTTATTTAATTTTGTTTGATATCTTTTAAGTGTACAGTATCAGATAAGCTGCATTTCCTGCTTTTATTGCCTACCACCTGGTGGAAAAAACATGCAATAGCATAAAAAGGGACAGATAACTAAGAATATTTCAGTGGCAAGGTCTGAAGTTACAGTGAATAAAACTTCATCAAGGATGATAACTTCAGGAACAGAAAGCCATGCAAGAACTCATCTCTCTATCTGTGCCCAAAGGAACTGATTAGTTTTGAGAGTCATCATCTCACTCATCAATATGACAAGTAGAATTTCTTATATGTGAATGTCTGTGATGTCTCTCCAGAGCAAGAGAAGCTTGAGAATATGCTAAACTCCCAAGTAGCAGTTTACACCCTCCAGACTGAGCAGCTAAAGGTGGGTTGTTATTTTGTTTGCCGAGGTTTCTTAGTACTGAACACACGTCAGAATGACATACAAAACACAACACAACACAACAAAACAAAATGAAACAAACCAAATCAAACAAAAATAACCCAAAACAAACCATCCAAAACTTATTTTTAAAATTGTCAGAAAATATGTGTGTGTGAGAAAATACTTCTGTGACAAGAATGTTTCTACTGGTGTTAGTATAACCTTTTTGTAATACTTTGATTTTTTCCTCTCTGATGTTCAGGTGTAGAAACTTCAGTGTTTGACTGTTAAATAACTGTCCCATTCCTTGTTCTGCTTTCTATTTATAATCAGGGCTAGGCATACATATGAAAACATAGAAAGCTATAAGTACTTGTATGTAGCAGTGTGGAAGGGAACATACTTTGAACTTCAGAGTACACCATCTTCTCAAATTATTAAAAACAAATGAAATTTCCCTCCTCCTCCAACGCATAAACCCCCCCATTTGCAGTAACATACCAAAATCAGTTAAGTGGCCTACAAAACCTCCTTGGGAAATGGATTTAGTGAAAATCCCTGTTAATACATTGTGCTTTACCAATTTCTAATTGTCTCTTACTTGAACCTGAGATCAATTCTCTTTGCTCTGGCTTGCCAACAGGGTCTCTGATCAATGCTGATAAAACAAAATGACAATAAAGAAGGCCATGAAAGCTACTGTGGAGAACTGTAGGAAAACAAAACAAAACAAAACTGTATTCTTTTGTTATGACTATGGTCTTTGCTTCTGTGTGTTTGTTTATGATGGATTACTTGCTATGGAGATTAGATCTAAAGGGAGTTAAAATACAGTAGCCTGGTTAATATTCTTATGGTTGTTTTGCCAGGATCCAGATTTGGAAATGATAAAACCCCTATGACCTGTTTATCAGTTTAAAACATCTGCCCCATGAGGTAGTTTACTGATGACTCAGAAAAAAGGTCAGAGCTTGAAAATTACAGATTGATTCCTAAGAAATCCAGGGGCCTGAAGAGAGTGTTGTCCAGAGTCCAGGGGAGAGATCAAAACACGTAACTGATAGCTACAGACACCTACTGATATTTGTCTGGCTCTCAAGAGTGGGCTGTGGGCTGGATAGCTGCAAGGAGAGGTGGCACCACAGGACTGGTTAGGAGTGACAGTTGATGCAGTTGCCAAGCTCACAGCAGCCTATTATCTGTGGTAATAATCTAGGCCAGTATCCCAAAGAGCAGCTAGGTTCTAGTTCACTGTCTTACTGAGAGGTCCCCATATACCTGGTCTCAAATTAACAAGTTACGATAGAGATGACCAGAGCAAAAAATAGTGCACTGCAGATCTCCATGTGTGATCAACACCCCCACATGAACAACAGCTCCCTCCAATTTGCACTTTCAGGACCCTCTCAAAAGTAATTTCACCATGGGAAGTGGGCAAGTACTGTTGAGCACCTTAGGTTTTGTGTGTGCGTGCTGGAGATTATATATGCACAGCTACAAATGAACTTGAAAGTGGTTTATGTTAAATAATCAGTAATAAATCTCAGCAGATTGAGTTATCAAATTGAACAATTTTATTAAGTCACTCATATGGGCCAAACACAAGTATTGTAAGTGGGTAGACTGTATTAACCAGAGTCAACATCATTGCCAAAAGATACAGTTGATATTTGTTGCCGTTTTCTCCAGGTTTGAAGTCCAGAAAGAAGTCCAAACCTGCTTTCAGGATAAACTTCTGTGGGATTTGGTTCTACCAAAAAAAATTCTACATTCCTTAAGCAAAAGAGAGATCTGAGCTACATCAGGTATTGCATGTTCTGTTTTTCAGATGCAAAAGTGGTAGGAAATTTTCATGAGTGAGGTGGATGTTCAAGAAAGCTTTAGGGATGTGCTCAGACTCTTTAAACAGGCTCTTGCAGGGCTAGAAGTGTAAGCAATTTGTCTTAGCCAAATCAATTCTGACTTTTCTCTAGTCGAGAGACTACTTTTTACTTAAACACGTTCTTGTAAGTAGTGTTTCTGTTCCTAAAACACTTACAGAACTTTATTTTGAAGTCTGACTTCATAATCTTGTTTTCCTTGGCCATTTCTAAACCTAACTATGGTGAAGACATCCCATCTTTTTGGGTTACAAATAGAATCTGGACATTACGTTGGTTCTGTAGTAAAATTCTTTCCACCTTTGTTAATTACATTTGAAAAATCAGTATCAGAAAAAGCCAAAGTTACATATCAAAAGATTATAGCAAAACCTGTTCCACTTCAACAACACAGTATCCAGAATTGCTGCTTCTGCATGTTATTGAGTTGTAAGGATGTACTGGAAGTTTTAGCAATAAAGGCTAATAATCTTATTTATATAAGTCTTAATATTTAAGATTAATGTTCCCTTGTGCTTACAAGTTGGATGTTCATGTTGCATTTGGGGACTCAGAGTGACGAAACATTTGTCTCCTGATTCACACTTTAGAGTAGGTTTCCCTTACATATCAAATCTGAATGCCATAAAAAATGGGAAGGATGGTTTTTATTGTGAAGCCAAACTGGGTGGTGAGCTCTATAAGAAAAAGCTTCCAGGTCATGAGTTTTTCTTTGTTATGCCAAGGGTTTGCAGTTGATGGGCTGTCACCCCATCTCATTTCAAAGGTCTACAGATGAAATTCAGCATATTTTTCAGTCCTTTGTTCTCTACTTTCAAACTTTTTCATGTTTCAGAGAAAGGCAAGAGGTTCTTTACAGAAGAAACATGGATGTCAGCTCAAATTATATACTGTATGACAGTTGTTCTTTGGCAATGGGTTAGTGGTCTTATTTCATGCCCCTGGATATTTTCTGTATTGGAAGTTACTACACACACAGCTTCAGGCTGGGGAAAATAAAAGAAAATTAAGTTAATATTTTGCCATTTAGAAATGCCATATCTTTGCAACCAATATGTACTGCAGACAAATACAGAACAGATGAAGGAAGGCAACATGAAGAGAGAGACCACTGTTTAGTAATTTGGGAATTCAGCAAGATGAGAGAGATACCCAAGCACTGGTCCCTGAGCTTAAAAGAGTTTAACACCTGACTGTTTGAAAAAGAGGTTGGTGGAGGAATAAGGTGCTGGAAATGAAAGCATTGATTGCTTTCTCTCAAAGGATCCAGAAGATCTTATTCTTATTTCAGCTGGGATGAAATTAAAATGAACAATTTACAAACTTTCAGCATATCTCACAAAGTTGATTTTGCATCAAACAAATTTTAGCTGTAAGATGATTGACAGTACAGACCCTAAAAGCGTATCTAATGAGCATTGTAATACAGCACATTTGGGTGAGTCATTAGCTAAAAGAGATGGAATCTGAAATTTCTTCAGCTCAAAAGCACAGGTCTGTACTGCCCAGTCTAAAAAAATCCTTCCTCTGTCAAAGTCAGCAACAATTGAACCCTCTCCTGAATGCCAATACGAATGAGTTCAAGTTACTCATAAACACATATAAAACACATGGGTGTTCTGCTTTGAAGTGTCAGTGCCTTAGATTTAATATGCTAATAATTTATGCATAAAACACAGGTTGCACTGAAGGAAAAATCCAATATTGTCAGTTTCCATGACAACCAGTGTGCTAGCAGATTACATTGTCTCACATCAGATGGTTGCCAAGGTTGTGACCTATTTCTTAGTTCTAATAATTTCATTTGAAGAATTCGGAAATCCTACCTGGAACATAAATCATAAAATATTGCACATGGTTAGGATAGTCCTTAACTATAAAAGACTAGGCTTATAAACTGAAAAGGAAATATAAAGTAATAATGCCAGGAGTGAAGGAAGGCTTGGACAGTGAAAAGGCAGTGGGCTGGTGTCTGACATTTCACATGAAGTCAGTAGTTAGCTACAGCCTACACCCGTAGCAGGTACCTGAAGATCATTACCACTCGTTTAACAGTTGATGAGAAATAGACCTTAGGCATATACCGCAGAGGCAGTTGGTTTTAGCATAAAACCTAGCAGTGATATTGCTATGAAGCGAAATTGGCAATGTAATCTACACTACTTGGTGCTCTTACTATCAGCAAAGAAACCAAAGAATGAAAGGACCTAGGACTGAATAATCCCCCAAAGCTATAAGACAGTCCTCCCCAGCCACACAAAGGAAGGCTGCCAGAGCTGATGTCCATGTTGCTTCCTTGTGTGCAGAAAGATATTTGTTGCCAAGTGCTATCACTGTGAAATTTTTCCCATGCCTGACATCAGTTATTAAGAACAAACAAAAATACTGATAGTTGGCATCAACCTTTTCCTGACATCAACTGAAATATTCTCCAGATAGTGGAAGAAAATGATCAAAACTTCTGAACATTTTTTTTTTAATGAGTGAGCAAGAGATCAAGTATTTTATAAGTTGTGTGCCAGAGTACAAAATAGATCAACTGCTGTTTAAGTTAAACGAAGAAAGAGCACTTTCAAACACAAACAAGTGTAAGCGTAGTAGATATTGCCACATCTTCTGAATTCTTCACTGACCGAAGTTCACTACATATTCTAACTCACTCTGGTTTGTCACTTTTTTTTTTCCCCATGCTTCAGAAAGGTATCAGGTTGCCATTCTTAAATAAATGTTGCAATAATACCTGCAGGGACTGACTGTGGCTTTAGGCAGCAAACAAATGGTCCTTCACTGCTTACTTGTTTTACACTGTCTCATTTAAAACAATCCAGGTAGTTAACAGTTTTTTCACCAGGACTCTTAACTGACATATTCTAGTTGAGCAAAGAATTTGTCCTTTATTTTATTCTCCCATCCAGCTACCAGCTTGGAAAGCAATCACTGTCAATCATGATGGTGAGTTCAATACCATAAACCCCAGTCCATACTACTGAAACCCTGCTTTCTATAGCCCATAAAACAAATAGTCCTACTGCTTGTTTAATCAAGTTGGTCTGACCAGATCAGTTGAGGTAAAATGGAAAACAACTCAAGCCATTCTTATTTTTCCAGGATTGCTGAAGTGCAATCCAATGGCTATCAAGTGTTAAAGTTGCAGTAACTGCAGCAGACCTGTATAACCTCAATAATCCACTGGAATTTGACTTCAGTTATCACAATATAATTAGAGGAATATAAATAGTCATAACTTTTAAAAATTATCTTTTTTTACACCAGTATTTGTAGACCTTTTTCTTCACTCCCCTCTTAGAAGTTGTCCCATCACTATAGAAGATTCTGTTCGAATTTCAGGCTCTTCTTTTCAGGTGTGTTATACTAAATTTTTTGTAATACGTGCAAATAATGTGCAAAATGAAACACAGCAAAATCTGTTTCATGTTGTTCTATTTTTCCTTCCAGCTGTTATTCTTTAACCTATTTTGTTCATGACACACACATTTATAACTGGCCTTTACTGGGAGGTGAATTAACTCTAATGAATAAATACGATAACGGATGTTCCTGCTTCCTTCTGCCCCAGGCTGGTCAGCTAGTCCAAACAAAAAGATTTACACAGAACAACTGTTGGCACTGATTTGAGTTATTTCCTAGCTGCCTGGATTATACAACAATGTATTTCATGTAAATACTTATTGTTCAACTTCTTCAGAATTCTTATTCCTGTAGATCACTCTAGTTGATTCATATTAGAATATTCCTGTTCTTGAGTTTGTTGGAGTTTTTTTATAGAAACAAATGAAGGATTGTCTTTCTAAAAAATCAGTAAAAACCTCATCTTGAGTACAGCCCCTTTTTATTGATGTTGTGCCTTCTTTAGTGTATTTATTGCCACTGAAGACTTGAGAGAAGTTCAACTATGACATTAATGGATGAGAAAGGAAATAAAAAATGGTACGAGAAGAGTGTATGTAGCAAGATAGAAGTAGCACAGGTATTTTATGTCTATCTATCACTTGCTATTTAGTAACATGGTGGATAAAATAAAAATTGTCCCTAGAGAGGTAAAGCTGGTCCTAGAAACTTGTATCAATGACTTTCTGTCGCTCTGTAGAATCATTTCAGTTGCTTACTGTGACTCAGCCCACATATACTGGAAAGAGGGGATCTCAGCAGGAGATATGGAGGAGCAGACAAGCACAAAAAAGACACATATAATACCTAGATCTTTTAACAGCTGAACACTTGGGATAGTACTTCGGTGACACATGAACACTTACTTGGTGTGTGGATCAGAAAAGGTGGAATAGCACATTTTTTACTGCTTCTCAGGGGTAAGTGGGAGTTGAAGACAAGATACTGCTCTTTTCTCTCCTGCTGTTACAAGTAGTGACATCTACTTGGTTCTACATGAGAACATCAAATTTCAGTGGCCTGGTCCTAAGAAGCAGTGCTTTGAAAATCCCTCCCTTGAGTGCCAACCTGGCTACAAGATGGTAGGAGCCAAGCAGGGCTGCCAGGACACCCTGGACATAAAGTCTACACATTTGTTTTTCTCCATTGTTTAGTTTCTTGAATGCTGGCAGAGCATCCCAAACTGAGCCCAGGCATATTGAAGCCAGTAGTGGGGCTCCTGTTTCTTTAAAACTGTCCTCTCTAACATACTTTGGTGGATTACTAGTACCCTGATGATTCTTTATCCTATCCACGTGTATTTGCTGTGGTGAGCCTATCCTCAAAACTTTCTATTGGCAAGGCTGTATGTTACCTTTCCTTAGTGCCTAAAATTATCATAACAAAAAAAAAAAAAATACCCCAATCCCAAACAAACCTATCTTGAAAGTTTACTTGCACCATTCTTCTATTTCCTTTGTCCCATGGTCTTCTAGTAGTAGCAGGGAGTAACAGTGATGTGTTAATTTAAACTCCTTGTGTCTATTTTGTTCTTCAGCAAACCACGACTCAAGTTATTAATTTGTGGTGCAGTGAAAAGCAAAGGCAGGCTGGGGAGGGGAAGACATATTGTGTGTGCATGCTACTTCTGCTCTACAATGTTTTACCCACACAGCTGTGTCAGTGAAGAGTGCGAAAAATCACATATTCTTTGCCAAAATAGCTGCACCAGCCAAAAACCCCATGTGGACACAGCTATGCTGACAAAAAAGAGCTTTATGGGCTGACCTCTGGGTGTCTGGGGAAGTTTCACAACTATGTAGGCAGAAAACCTCCTTTTGTCACCATATTCTACCTCTATAGAAAAGGATTCTGCTGCCACAGCATGGATATATTAGCATAGTTATCTGCAATCTAAGTTCTGCATCTAGTACAGTGGCTGAGGGAATTTAATTGTGATAGAAAAAAAGAGTTGTGGATATCTTAAGCCACTGTGAATACTTGTTTAGCACTATTATAAATTTTCCTATCACAACCACAACATCATATTTATGTTGTGTTAAAAATGTAAAATAAATTCTTGTTTATGGTGTTATTTTTATGGGTTTTTTTTTCCCCCTACTCTCTCTCTGCAGAATCTGTACTACTTCAGTATCTATCATAACGAGCTGGTTTTCTACGTCAGTGGTTTAATCTCTTGATTATAATTTAGACTATGTCACATTCACTAATTACATCCTAAAGTTTAGAATTTTCATCACAGTTCCTTCTATTTATGAAACATTCAGAATATTTTCAGTCACACTATTCTAGCACCAAGTTACATTATGAATAAACATTTATATATGCATTTTTAAAATGGTTTAAAAGTTAGCAGCAGGTAGAAGGGAAGTACTAGGGAACCTCACACTGTATTTAACATAAGTAATTTACAAAGTATTAACAAAGGAGAGTCTGAATACTCTTGCTGTAAGGACAGAGCTAAGTGAAAACCTAACAATCAGTAGGGAAA
>NW_009939521.1:86180-157663 GCF_000696875.1 Nestor notabilis | reverse complement strand
GAAAAGAGTAAGTAAATTACACTTTTCCCACAATTGTATACAAATCATGTCATGTTACTCTACCTTTTCCATGTTTGTTTTGTTATTGAGTTGTTGGGTTGGGGGTTTTCTTAATTATTCAAAATGATTTGTTAAATTATCCCACAGAAACCTAGTGAATATAGATTTATTTTTCTAGCCAGGAAAATATTCCAAACACTTGTACATTTATAGTCTGTTCTTACTAGGATAGTAATAGAAATTTGCTGCACTTCAAACTCTCTCAGCAGGCCTGGTATCTCTCCTAGTGATGGCAACATAGTAGGAAATCTGTGTGCAATTCCCTTTCTCTCTCATGTCTATACACAAATCAATAAATGAAAATGTAGAAGACAGTATGTCTCCTGATAAAATTGATCCTGGGACTGTGATTAGGACCAAGCTTTTTCACTTTCAGGATGGTGATGGTTTATCTTTGACTTTGCATATTTTGTGTACTTACATTTAGGATTTAAGAAGAAAGAATCAACAGTTTGACTCCAAGACTGTATCAAGATCCAGTATAAAGATCTCTCCTCTCAATAATTTTCTGATCAGACCACATCAGAAAATAGGAGAGCTTCCATCTAGGATAGCCCCTTCCCAAGAAGGAGAGAACTGAGGAATAAGAATGACTGAACCCATGGAAGTGCTAGAGGACAATTAATTTTTAAGGAGTAAGGACCATGAAAGAGACCCAATTTCATGAAGGTACTAGGTCAGCCCCCATGGATTGTTGAGAGGTTAATAGGAGTGTTGTATACATGTTCAGCTTCTCTGCAGAAATCTGTGCACTCTGTCTTCTCTTTGTGGGAAGAATGACCTCAATACAATCCTTCATCTCTTTTGTTTCAATTATCATGTGTCTATGGAAGGTGTGACTGCAAGGTAGTTGAAGTTTTGGGGAAGGGGATCTGAGCAATTGAAGGTCAGCTGAAAACATGAAATCACAATGTTTGGAAACTATGCAAAATACTTATGCCATGAGGAGACTCTTTCTGGCACTTGGAGTCTGGAGACCTTAGCACTCAGAGGTGTGGTGAGCTCATGAATGCATCTTACTGCAATACACATACATACTGCATTAGTGAGAATAAAAATTAGGATATAATAATTTCTGTTTGTTAACACAGCACATGTCATATTTTATGTATTAGTAGAACAGAACAGAAACCCTAATAGAAGCCATTGGTTCACCCAAAATATTTAATACATTTTAAGCACCTGTAAGGTAGAACAGTAGTTTTTAGGTAGTTATGACCGATGTTATATATAAAATGCTAAAATCTTATTTATTATTTGGAAGCAGATGTGTCATTTCCTGATAATAATATCTCTGATTTTCCTTTTGAATTTTCAGACTCTACTGCAGAATTGTTCCATGGGTCAGTGTAAACAAGAGATCATGTTGAACAACTCACTAGAGAAG
Source organism: Nestor notabilis (assembly GCF_000696875.1). Lineage (NCBI taxonomy): Eukaryota > Metazoa > Chordata > Aves > Psittaciformes > Psittacidae > Nestor > Nestor notabilis. The sequence goes on along the minus strand of NW_009939521.1, from coordinate 156,216 downwards.
TGCCAAGTACTTCATGTTGACCACTTCTCACTAAGCAAGATAGATGTTATTTAGCTATGTGGGCAAGAACTACAATGTCTGGAATAAAGCTGATCACCAGATTGTGTCAAAAAGTGCTTTTGAAGCATCAAACTTAAGCATTTGAACAAACCACGAATATTAGATATGCTGTTATGAGGGGAAGGAGTTAGAGCAGAACCAGAACTGAACCATGCAAGAATAACAGAAAAAGAGAAGTCGTGAAGGGGTGGAGAAAATGCACATGTATTTGGACAGAGCTTTAAATGGCACATTTATTGACAGAAAAAAGTTTTTGACAAACGCCCTCAGGTGATCATGCCTCTTTCAGTAGCCCATAGCTGACTGCCTAAAGTGTGACATGCTGACACTTAATTTCCAACACAAATTCCTTTAGAAAGATTCACTCATTAACTATCAGGGAGAAAGGTTACCTTGCAAAGGGGATCAAGATGGCAAAATAAGGAGAATTCTGAGGGAAAAGGGTAACATTGTTTACATCAATGGTTCTGAAGGTGTAATTCTGGTTCAGACTACAAAGGAGAAAGAGGTTGTATAACATGGACAAACAATCTATGTCTAGCTATTTTAAGTATCTATGGTGTATGGTTTTCAATAAGAAAAGGCACTTACACAGGAGACCCCTGTCTTATCTTTGCATTATGGGCCTCATTTTGTCCAAGATTCTCATCAGAAAAATAGGATAGCAATGTCTAGCTGAAAATGTTGACTGAAGATTGGAGAGCACTACTGTCACAAGGGCTGGATAAGCTTGGAAGACAGATGAAAGAACAGTAACAGATTTCTTTTGCTAATATTGGTCAAAGAAAAGCCAGAGAGGGGTCAAAGAAGTAGGTAAAGGTTTTTCCAAGCATCCCCACACATCTATTCTTTAAATCCAGCTTCACTCTTAATTGATGAGATCTGAGAAAAGCCTGTTCTCTTGCCTCTGCCCTAGGGAATGTGCAAGTAGATCTGGCTGTAAGAAGACCCTTGCACTTAGAGGTGTAGTGCCCTTTCCCCTAATAATGAGGATGACAAAACCAGGTATAACTGTTGGAACAAATTCAGTGACTTTTATTAAAACAAATGAGACAGTTAAGATCCTTTGATATATCCATAGTGCCGACATCCTGCAGAGGTCTCACTTCAGTCAGTTAATCAGTTATTTCCCAGAGCATGGTAATTGTTTATGTAATCCACTTTGATATGTTTTATAGCATTTTGTTTAATCCTCCCCAACTTTTCATCCCTGGCAAGAGCTTTATGGTAACATAAACCGTAATTGTGCAGTAAAGAAAATCACCTTATGTTACAGTCTACAACTGCTTTATCACCCTCATCCTAACATACATAACCTACACTCAAACAGCTAAATATGGTGACTGAGGCTGGGCAGCATGCTGCTTTAATAGCATGTAAACTCGATGACTTCTTGACAAAGAACTTAACCTCAATCAGGAGACAGAATCAGAAGTGTCTAGAGGATTTTTATACTTCTCAGTCAATGACAGGAAAGGGAATATATTGCCACTATAGCTGGCAGACATTTTTCTGCATAAAAAAAAGCTTTCTTAAAGACAAAAAGAAAGATAAAAACCTTCTCCAATCCCCCTTCTCCTCCCTAAGAAAACTTTTCTTTTGAAAATTCTCATCATTCTAAAAAAAAAAATTCTTATGTGCAAATTAGAAATATTTTTTTCATTAGATTCTTATATTTTTATTTAATGAAAAACAGAAATTAAGATAAAAATGAAAACTTGTATAAATATAAACAGATTATGAGAAATAGCTCAAAATCTTTCGCTACCATATTTAATTGGAAAAATAAAGTAAAAAAAGTTAATCAGGAACTGAAACTTATTTCAACTTTTCTTCAGGTCACAAATGCATCATGATCAACCAGCTCCTCTGATCTTTTGTCTTATTTTGAATCTTATTTTCAGAAAAAAAAAGTCTAATAGAAATTTTCTGGCCAACACAATCAGAACACATCCTTCTATGTCCTTAACAGTTGCCCTGGTGGTGAGGTGGACAATCAAAGGAATCAAAGCAGGAAAGATCTTTCTATAAGGAAGAAGATATGACAAGATACACATTGACACTACTGCTACTTGTTGCCTGCCATGCATTGAGCATGCTTGTTCTCCTTCCTTTAGAAGAGAGAGGGTTAGGGGAAGTTGTTTGTTGCCTGCCACAGCCTGAGTGTGTACAGACAGTGCCTGCAACCCTTACTGACAGCACAAGGTTAAATGCACTTCAGACTTGGAGACTAGGAAGGCAACTGCAGTGACAAATTCCATTTCTTCAGTGAGAAAGAAACCAGTCATGAACCTGGCAAAATAAAATGTCAAGATTAAGATATATATACAGGGGACAAACCAACTCCCTCATCCAATTCCACTCCTGGATGAGGTCAGTGCCTTGCAAGTTCATTTGTCTCTCAAATGTACCTTACCACCACTATTTTCTGATCTGTTTAGAGGTACTGCCACTAATCCCTGTGCCACCCTACATTGACTCTGGTAAAGAAGGTATTCAGCATGTAAAAGTTGTAGATATGCATCCAGGCATCTTCTCCAGTGTCTGCAGTCATCCTCTGCATCATATCTTATAGCATAAGCCCCCAGCACCACTTCACGTCACAGCAAACCCACACTTCTCCAAATCATAAGTGTTGAAAACCATCGCATTGAAACCCAACCGTCAAGGAAACTTCCATCATAAAACTAAATCTTTCCTCATTCCCTTTCCTCTTTTAGCACTGGTTACCTTATTAGCTGGTTACCACTCACGTAATCTAAGCCTGTGGAGAGATTCTCTATGATTTATGAATAGGATTTTCATGCAAATTAATCTATGTCAGCAGGTTTACTTTTGTTTAGATTTCTCCTCCCCCTCCTGAAGAACAGATGAGCTATTTCCTCCTCAGCAGTTGGCCATAAAGCTTGGTGATATATAGCATCAGTTATTCTATTCTTTACCCTAATGCTTCATATTTCTTTACTATAGTTTTTGGTTGGTTTTGTGTTTATTTTTTGGTTCGTTTGGTTTTGGGGTTTTTTTTTGCCTTCTTTCTTTCTCTTTAGGCTAGAGAAGTGTTATGAATTACTTTTGGATCATTTCCAGTCTTACTGTTGTGTGCCATACTAAATACCACAATGATCCTTAATTGGCAGTAAATAGAGAAAAAGCAGTCGTCCTTGGAAAGCAGCTGTTCTATGAATATGTGGTATAACAGTAGTGTGAAGGCTGTGGTATAACAGTAGTGTGAAGGCTGTGGTAGGAAGGCTTCAGGTCACAGCTAGCTTAAATGGAGAACTTTGACATTCTGCACTAATAATAACTCCGCTCTAAATTTGAGGGAGCAGGGTGGACAGGAATGTCTCACCCATGGACAGAAATGAGACCACTCTGTTCTATGAACTGTACTTTTTTCTCTTTTGTCCTTCACTGTCGATTAGATAAACTTCTGACAATTTCAGCATGGACTAGTATGGTGACTTTTTGCATTTCATACTGGATACTTTTGGCAAAGTTTTAGACACCATCAAGAAGAGTAGAACAATGGGACCTGTATGTTAAATGTGTTTTGTAGTGTTTTGTGTAGGAAGAGTTTGACCTGCTTTGCCAGAAGGGATGCTCTGACTTCATTGTTAGCATGATATGAAAGGACTACCATTTTTCAAAGACAGGAAATAAATGTTATTTACTTGGTAATTTCTTTTTCTTATCACCAGACAAGTTATCTCTAAGCTCAATTTGTTTGAATAATACTCTTAAAAGAGATGGAGAGAAAGCTATTCACCTTTTCTATACGGAAGCAAACGGGCTGTGTGTTCCTTTAATTCTCAAACTTAGAAAAGCTGGAGAGTTTTTTGAGTGAGCAATTACAACCAGGTGGATACAAATTTATTGCCAAAACCCAAATTGATTTACTTAGGTATGATATGTCTTCTTGCTCTTCCCATTATGGTAATTGAATATTCATCACATAACAAGTGCAGTTAATTAGCAGATTACTCATCTACTGGACAAACAATGAACATCTTATTCTGAACAAAGAAGGGGGATAGGAAAGCCAGAGGGAGAGAAAGGAAAACATACACTTTTATAAGGCTATTATTTAAATTGGTCTTCTTTTAAATAAGAAGACAAAAAGGAATCACCAAAAATATGTAATTAACTTTTTTGTATTATTATTTAATGATATCTCTGCTTGGCAGTACTGGGGAATAGTTGGACTTGATCTGATAGGTCTTTTCCAACCTGGTTGATTCAGTGACTCTGTGACTCTATATCAAGAGATAGGGTAGCTCAGGCTTCATAAAGAATAGCGAATTTGCTTGCCACCATGCCCGCTCAGATACCAGTGGTAAGCCTCCCACAGTATCAATGGGGCTGGATTTTACTTCTGGTATTTCAAAAGAACAGAATATTACCATCACTTTAAAACAAACAGTAAACCTTTGAAATGTCAAAAATGATAGATTCACATTTTCTTTAATTTTCTATGCTGTTTTTTCCTGAAGCCTTTTTCCTCTACTTGCCCATCATCATCATTCTTTTGTCTTCTGTCTAATGTTTATACTGTAAAAATCTTTCCAAAAGGCCATTTTTTATTTTTCCATTTGTGTGCAGTGCAGTCCTTGTCCATACTTCAGGCTCTTGTATAGTTCATTCTTGCTATCATTAGCCAGAAAGAAATGTTTTATTGGTATAGATTGGCATGGCTCTATTAAGGGGAATGGATCCAACCAAATTACCTTGATGGAGAATGATTCTTAATATTCAAGTTTGCTAACCTAGATTGAACTTTTTCCCATCTTGTTTTTCTTTTTTTTTTTTTCCTGGTTCCTTTCTAAGGTACCTATCCATTATCCCAAAATTTACCAGACTCTTTGCAAGTCAAAGAGGCAAAATGAATCTCAGAGATAACTCTGCTAATATCTGTGGTCTCATGACAGATTTAATCACATCCAGCATCTTTAGGCTGTGCCAAATACAAATTCTTATTGAAAACTCAGTGGTGAGAGGAAACAATTTAGTTCTTCTGGATGAGGCTAGAGCAGTATTGTGTAGCTTCAGCAGCAGCTACATGATATGCACTGTTTGTGGGAGGTTTTCTCACATTGTGATAGTTTATCATTAAACTACAACCTGTCAGCACCTGTCAGAATTGTTCTGATATTGGCTAAATTTCACATGCTCATGACTGTGCTAAAGTAAAGATATTGGACCAAAAAATCATATGATTGGAAGGATATTTTTGACATATTGAGGGATTGAAGCAGAGAGCAAGGAAGGACGACAGAAAATAGCGGGAAAGAGGAGATAAGAAAGACAACAAATAAAATTTTCAGCTAGGTGGACCCAGAAGTCCAGGGCAGGCAGAGGAAGCAGGAGGTGACACCTACTTTATCTTAACAAATGCCCATTTCCAATTAATGTTCAGTTATTTACATGTTGCATATTTAGTTCAAATGGAAGAAACTGAAATTTACCCTGGTAAGTCATAGAGAACTGGAGAAGAAATATGCTTTGGAAAGAAATTATACTGCTAGAATTTTGTACTATGCTAGAAGAGGTCTAGATTAGTTTCACCATTTTACTTAAAATACTATTTTAACTCCAAGGACATATGCTGGATATAGCATGTCAGAACATGCTTAACTTAAGGGTGATACATGGAAGAACAGGTTGAAAACTGTCCTTAGGACATTCCTTTTTAAGATAATAGTGGTGAGCTTCATCGTGTTAGATTTGCACTCTTCATGTCTAGCAGTGCTTTTGGCTAGATTAGGACATTACTAGCTGTGTCCTGGAATGCCACATGCTGGAGTTGGAATAGGAAAATTACAAATGGCTTAAAAGGGGAACAGGCATTCATGGTGAATGGGCTTATTAGCAATATAAACACAGTGCATATAGCTGGCCTTCAGTGAAGAAGTCCCTTGGCTGATGAAAGCTGCTAGCTCGAGCAGTTCACCAGGGAATGAACCATTTTGCAGTGGCATTGTTTCCAAAAGCAGCTCCTCTGAGCTCTAGCCAGAGACAGGCTAGATAGGCGTTTGCCTGTTCCTATCTACATCAGCAGAGGTTCACTACTAGTACTGTATTATGATAATTCAGTGAATCACTGACTTACTTCAAACTTTTATCAAATGGGTATGACAAGCCCAAACCTTCACTTAGCATGCTGTTTCACACCACCAAAATGGTCCCCACTAAGAGCAATGGATTGCAGAGAGTGAAAAAAGAAGCTTTTTTTAAGAAACGTAAGGAAGGGCCATGTTACAGCTAAAAACAAGATACAGAAATATTTCTTGGACTACTGCTTTACTTTCAGTTGTAATCCACCACTCAGTTTGGCAAAGTGCATGAACTTCAGGATGTAGTTACATCAATCCTACAAATCAATCTGCATCCAGAAGATGCAGGAGACTGTCCCAACAGGATGCAAGTCTTGCTGCACATTTTCACATGCAGTGCCTTTACAAAGGATTAAGCTTAATATGTCAGTTTTGTGTCAGAGAACAAAATTTCCTGGATTCTTTGAAAATAAACCAATAAAGCACTAGATAAGTGGGCATGTAATTGAACCTACCACCCTAACAGCTGTGTATTCAACAGCCTCGGGAGAATGGAAGTCATCCAAAATATGAAACACACAGGTCTGAGTCCCACCTGCAGAACAGGAACTTGATTCCAGTTTACATTAGATGAACACTGGTTTGTTCTCCACAGGGCTGTGGCTGTTCCACCAGATCAGTCCAGAAATGCCACTCTGCAGTTAAGAAAGTTTTCCAACCGAAAGCACAGTTTTGATGAGGAAATATTTTCAGGAAATTGTACATGCAATTAAAACATTCCTGATCTCTCCTTTAGTTAACATCCAGTCTCTTCCACTTTTAGTTTGTGACCATGACTTGATAGTGTCTTCATTTGTTCATTTTCCATGTGTATTTTGAAAGCAGCAGGAAAGCATAGTGGGGGTTCAAGGCAGCTGCAAATGGGAAAGGTGGGTCATCTCGGGGATGTAAGGGTTAAAAATGTTGTGGAAGTTTTCCCACAATGGTAAGGGCTACAGTAAGCAGGTGAATGGAATTAGTGATCTTGCCAGGTACCAGTCTGAGGGCTGAAGAAACCACCAGAGGTGGAGCCTAAGGGAGAGATTTAATGATAAGAGGTTAGCATGAAAATATGTGATTCATATCTCATCTGTTGAAACTCATTCATGTTGGTTAAAGTTTACATGAAATCCTGCCATTTTCTCAAAGCCTCAATTATTGCAGAGTCATTTCAGAGGCTGCTACACTGGTTAATTGCTATCAGATGTGCTATGTGAAACTCTTGCCAGTTCAGTTAGGTGAAAATCTGGGAATGTAGCACATCCACTAGATGAAAAGAAAATTCTGGCACACAGTGAAGTATGTGAGCAATGCACCAGCTTGAGTATTTAGAGCAGAGTGCAATATGAGAAATTCTAAGTGAAACATTCAATACCTCATAATCCAGTATACGGCCTGTATGAACAGTTCAGAGAAACTCAACTGTTAGACTGGGACCCAGGAGAGAGGCAGCAGAAATATATAATGCAGGAGGAATGGCAGTAGATAACCTGAGAAAGCTAAATAGTAAAAGGCCCTCAGTTTAAAGACCATTTTCACCATCCACAAAAAAAAAAAAAAGTAATCCAAACAAAGAACTCCCTCCTGTCTAATATTTCAATTATTTCACTGAAGCATGCTTCTGTCTGAAGTATTATTAGTAGGATGTGAAAAGTTCAAGGGCATTGCCTGGGCCAGGGATTGTGTTTGTTTTCTAAACAGTAAACTAAGTTAATAAACAGACATGACTTGCAAAGAAGAGATTGTTTCAAATGCAAGCCATGTAGCACAGATGATCAGCCTGTCCTCTATTAATCTTGCTATACTTCATATATCTGAATCTATTATTTGTATAGTGTTTATTCTTTAATAAGATAAAATCAAAACCTGTATCCCCAAGAGCTCAGGGAGGTCACTGGTGTGAATTAATCACTAAGTAAAAGAGCTGTACTCCTAGGAAATTGTGATCAATTCCCATCTGCATATTAATTGATGGCTTCTTCAGGAAAGTGTTAAAAAGCAATTTTCAGTCAGACAAAATGAATTAATGCAATGGAAGTGTTCCTATGATAGATACATAGCTGTCCAGCTTGGAAAGGATCTGCAAAGGAAGACTGGTCTGAGCACATGCACATGCATTTCCACCATAAGGATGGATGAGACCTTCAGAATACTGTTTTGAAGGAATGAATAAACAGCAGAAAACTCACACAGTTAAAATCTGCTAGGTAACACTTTAACCAAGCAAGCTCCTATGCTCTTATCTGCACAAAAGGACTGTATTTTGAGTTGGACAGTTTAATTCTTTAATGTTATTTTACATTAAATAAACAGACATACAAACGCCCAATAGTTTTCTGCCCTGGACTGTATCAAACATAATGAAATTCAGGATTAAATTGTCAGTACTTGTCAGTCTACTGCAGATTATGGGTCAATGACTTGACTGCTCCATCAGCTTTCCGTATCGATAGCCTAGGACTCTCAGTGTGCCCAGGGACTAGCAGAATCACATGGCTTCAGATCAAGACGTGTGTGTGTGTGTGCATGTGTGTGTGCCTAGTAAGATAGAACCCCTTGTTAATGCACACCTTGGAGAGTACTGTGCTTGCTCTCTACTTCATGCTGAGTGAGTTTCAGCTGAAGCAGCGCAACTGAAGAGCATATAGGAATTCATAACATCTTCAAGGATATTTGGGTCCACTTATACACCGGCAGGCAGAAAGCTAGTGTGTACTTCAGAGCACTGAGCGCTTCCTTCACAGTAGTCTTCTTGGGGAGTGGGATGTTGAGTGCTACATCAGCATCTGTGTTGTAGATCAGGTTGAGGGATAGCTCCAGGGAAAATCTACGGCCCTATATAAAAATTTGAATAAAAATCGCCACTCAGAGCCATATGTTGTACATCTCTGTCAGTAGTGATTATCATATTCTAGGCATGAGATATAAGGAATATCCACAGTCTTTTTGCTTCCAGCAATTAATATTTTCAGGACTTGCTGAACTAAGGGGGATACATTGTTGTGTTTAATAGACGTTGATCAGTCTACTAATCATACATCATATAATTGTCTAATAACTTTCTGAACCAGTTTACACTTTTGGCTTCTGCAGTACTATCAATCAATTCCAGGTCAAGCTATGCTTTCAATGAAAAAAAGAAATTGTTTTAAAACTTATTCTGTGTAATTTTAGTGAGTGAGCTTTATTTCCTCAATACTATTTTGTATTGGACGTTGGGCCAGTTCTTATTACTTGCTAATGGTGTATTTTTTTTTCTGATTGCTTTTAATACTGAAGTTGCTGAACACAGGAAAATACCCATGATGACTTCTCAGTCTTCCTTAGGTGGCTATAGCTAAGCTAAAGACCACCACAGTGGACAGTATAAAAGAATAGTTTTTAAGCCTTAAATCTCATGTGTCATTTCTGAGATATATATTCTAAATATATCTTATTTTTTTACTGAGATACCTCTGAACTTTTCACAGCCAACTTTAATTTGATCAATTGTAAATAATTATATATTAGCTTTAAACTTCTTTGCTTCCCTCTTTTATGATTTTTTTTACAAGCTTGTTTATGATAAGGTAGGATAGCTCAGGTCCTCACAGAGATACTTTAAAGACCTCCCTTCATTGTGAAGTTGACTGTGATTCCTGATTTTCTATGGCCTAAATGTTTTTATTCCTTGTAAATTCATCAAAGAATGTGAAAGACTTCAAAATCTTTTGAAAGCTGTGTGTACTAAAGCAACAGGATCACCATAACCCACAGGCTCATTGATGCCTCAAAAAAAATCTAATGGGCTTTTTGGAGATAAGAAATCCCATTTTTTGGAGGGATGGCTTCTGTTTACAGAAAACACCATGACTCTTCCCTGATATATTATGCTTAGATATGAATGGCTTGCGATACCAGTTTTATCACTTTTAACAAAATGAAGTAATAGCTTACATTTCCCAGTAACTCTGGAATCCCTTGTAAACATCAGCATCACATTTCCCTCTTTCATTCTTCTCCTGATCTCATCTTGATGTCATATTGCAACATACATTGTGCTGAAAAGTTCATTATCTACAAGACATTCAGCAGTTCAATCATGCAACCCACAAGTCATAGGAACAGAGCCATAGGAACAGCAAGCCATAGGTTTGAGACAGACCTATCAAACAGAGCAGGGTTTGAGGCAGTGTGACTTGAATATCTGTAAGAAGCAAGACGGAAATAAGTGCATGAAGATTTTTGCAGCAAGAACCTGAACAAGGTGGCAAGATCTAAGAGAGGTACTGATGTGTGATGCAAACGTCAAAGTGAAGGATTTGGTGTGAAAATAGAGTTAATTGTAGCTATGTTGGAAAGACCAAATACTTACCATATCAAAAAAAAGATTACAGTCACTTAAATGACAGTATCAGAAAGGTTTCTTTGAGAATACTAACAGTACTGCCAAAACATGCCCGCAGGATAGGCATCTGCCTATCTCCGTAAATATTTATTTTATATTTTTAACAGCTAGCTCACAATCATTTCTCAGTTTCATCCAGACATTATCAAATGACCAGATATTTGTTGGCTAAGCAAGGAAGAAATAGGTGTGGGATAAGGAAGAATAAAGTCAGCCTACCAAAAGTAGTAGCAGTCTTGGGCTTTGAACAGAGGGTGAGACCACTGGTGGCACAAGGGACTCCATGGGCAGCTAAATGAAGGATGAAAGCAATTGCCTAACATTAGTATTCTGGATGCTCAACTTGGATGGAAAACAGACATTCAAAATACTATCTTCAAGCCTTTCTGAGTCAACCACATTAGAAACATTTATTCCTTTCCCTCAGAAGAAGAAAGACAGTTTTTCAGATATTGAAATAAATGAGGATAAGTACATTTTTTTGAATAGCCTGCTTTCCAGCTGAAACTTTGTTTTGGGTTACACCTTAATTTTTTGTTTTATTTTTTAAAATAAACAGTATTGTAGAGAATCATTAAAATTAATAGAGAATTAATGTCTTTAGTGCCTGAAGGAGTTTATCTAAGAGTGCTGTTACAGTGTTTATTGCATTGAAACTCTACCCTATGAACTAAAGCACAGTTCAGATCAACTCTTTCATTTGCAAAGAAATCAGAACTACCTGCAGAATAAAAGGGTCTTCTCAGTCACTGAGACATGACTATACAAGCTGTTTAGCACTTGAAAGAAATCCACTGATCAAAACTTTGTAGATTCTTCAGAGATAAAGAAACGGCTGCTAGCTTTTGTTTTTGATATATGTTAGTTCAGCTTATGCAGCTATAGTAGAAAATAATGTTATCATTAAGATTGTATTACTTCACTCAAAAGAATGACATGGTCCAATGTACTGTATTAAGGATGAGTAACTTCAAGTACATCTGCTCAAACAGCTCTAATTAGAAAGCATCAGATTATAAATATGTAGGCTGAGGCAGTCTTGTGGGCACAAAGCAGCAAAGAAGCAGCACTAGATTAAAAATGCTTATTAAGTCTAGGAATGTGATAATTGTGTGAGTCAGTTTTCCAATACTGGACTTCGCAAATCTGGTTTGGAAATGAGAAGGCATTTCAAATGGTTGTCTATCCCACAAGACAGCTCTTTAAACAGGGCCTCAGTTCTTCTGCAGATTTTCTCTCACCATTCTGTAGAAAAGTGTTGCATGCACAAATTGTCAACTCAAGATTCAGGATGCACCCCTGTTCATCTGTGATACCTGCTGGATATCAGTTACTGTTGTTTGATACTCAACAAATAGAATATTAATCTTTATTCAGCATAGCTCTAGGATCAGTCAGGTAGGCTGTTGGGATCAGAAGAGAGAAAATGCAGTCTCAGATCAGAGTTGTTATCCATCTAGTCTGGTAACCTGTCACTGACCATATGTTTCGAAGGAACGAGGGAGAGAGAGACCCCATGGTACATGCACGCTGGAAGGTAATAAAAATCAGACCAAAAGAATTTAAAATAATCTCTTTCTGTGAAGCTATTAGAAAAGACTTGTAATCCCCTCTTAAACCACCACCAAAATTCAGGATTTCTCTTCCCTGTTATTGCACAGGAAGGAGAAAAAGGAGATTTATCTGCTTTAACTTAACTTGTCTTCTAATTTTCATCAGTTTGTAGCAAATAAGAGTCATTATTTAAAACTGTTTATTTCAAATTATATTTTAAAGCATTCTGTCTCCCTTCAGCAATTACAGATACTTGAAAAATATTGAGGCTCGTTGTAATGGTTTAGATCAAATGAGAAAATTGCACTGATAGCACCATATGATTTAGAGATAGGAAGTTCAAACTCAGTGGGAGGTGTCTTTCAATTCAAAAAGCTCTTTCTCTCAATAGCAAAAGAATGAATAAATGTTCAACACATAATTATATTTATCACACTAAAAATATTGAAATATTGTTTTGTTCAAGAAACAAAACATAATATGCAGAATTCACCAAATTTGTATAAAACTGTCTTGGCTGTATATATTACATGCTGATAGAAAAATATTTTATTTCCATTTCCTTATGCTCATGTTCAAGTTGATAAATAGTGTCTTGAGATTTATTAAATGTCTCACAAATAAAAATATTATTAAGAAATTCAACATATAGGTATTGTACATCTTAATTGTAGTTAGAGTTTACTCTTAAATCTGAATAAGTGGGCTATAATTAATATAAAGTATTCATAGAATCATAGGATCATAGAATCGTAGAATCATAGAATGATAGAATGGTTTGGGTTGGATGGGACCTTAAAGGTCATCTAGTTCCAACACCCCTGCCACAGGCAGAGGCACCTTCCACTAGACCAGGTTGCTCAAATCCCTGTCCAACTTTATTCTGAATGCTTTCAGGATGGGGCATCCACAGCTTCTCTGGGCAACCTATTCCAGTGTCTCACCACCCTCCTAGTGGAGAATTTTTCCTAATATCTAATCTAAATCTACCCTCTTTCAGTTTAAAACCAGTCTCCCTTACCCTATCACTATATGTCCTTGTAAGAAGTTCCTCTGCATATTTCTTGTAGGCCCCCTTTAGGTACCAGAAGACTGTTACAAGTTTTCCTCTGAGCCTTCTGTTCTCCAGGCTGAACAAGCCCAACTCTCTCAGCCTGTCTTCATAGGAGAGGTGCTCCAGCCCTCTGATCATATTCGTGGCCCTTCTCTGGACTCGCTGAAACAGGTCCACATCCCTCTTATGCTGGGGGCCCCAGAGCTGACCGCAGTACTCCAGGTGGGGTCTCATGAGAGTGAAGAGTGGACAATTGCCTCCCTTGACATGATGGCCATGCTCCTTTTGATGCAGCCCAGTATATGGTTGGCTTTCTGGGTGCAAGCGCACACTGTTGGCTCATGTTGAGCTTCTCATCAACTAAAACCCCAAGTCCTTCTTCTCAGGGCTGCTCTCAATTCATTCTCCACCAAGCCTGTTTTGTGTTTGGGATTGCCCCAACCCAGGTGCAGGGTCTTGCATTTGGTTTTGTTGAACTTCATAAGGCCTGCACTGACCCACTTCTCAAGCCTGTCAAGGTCCCTCTGAATGGCATCCCTTCCCTCCAGCGTGTTGTCAACAAACTTGTTGAGTGTACACTCAATTCCACTGCGCATATTGCCAACAAAGATGTTGAACAGCACCAGTCCTAATACCAACCACTCATCACTGGTATCCACTTGGACATTGAGCTGTTGACCACAACAATCTGAGTGTGACCATCCAACCAAGTCCTTATGCACCAAGTGGTCCATCTGTTGAGTCCATAAGTCTCCACTTCAGAGACCAGGATGCTGTGTGGGACAGTGTCAAATGCCTTTGACAAGTTCAGGTAGATGACATAAGTTGCTTTTCTCTTATCCACCAACACCATGGCCCCATTGTAGAAGGCCACCAAATTTGTCAGGCATGATTTGCCCTTAGTGAAGCCATGTTGGTTGTCACCAATCACCCTCTATTGTTGATGTACCTTATCATAGTTTCCAGGAGGATCTGCTCCATGATCTTGCTGAGCACCGAGTGTATTACTTTAATATGCAATAAGTCTGAGAAATGCATTTAGTTTACATATAGTGTACACATTAATAATATACTTTATTAGAGGTGGAAAGAGGGCAATGCTGTGACTCCCTTATTGTGTGGTGCTTATAATTTTGTTTATTTGTGTGTAACAAAAGTTATAGCCGAAAACCTTCATGGGTCAGGCAGAGTCCATCTCAGATTTGAAGTCATTCAGCCTTCGAAGCCTCAGGCCCCAGGTTGTACTATGGTTTCATTATCACTGCAAGCTTTCATAATGATATCAAATCTTTATTTCTTAAAGCCATGGCTCTTATACTTCATAAGCACCTAATGTTTCTGGTGAAGTAAAGACATCACTAAATGTTTATGGAATCAAGATAGAGACAAGGAACTGTGAGGCCAAAAGAGTTCATAAATTAATATTAATGTTGAAAACTCAATATAAACAAGGCCAACTCACAGAATGTGACTGTTTAGAGGTTTTAGTAACACCATGTTCTTTCCTGTTACATAAAGAAGAATACAAGGATTATATTTCCAGCTATTCCAGTATCCTGTCTTCTAGAACACCATCATCACAATAACAAAAACAACAACAACAACAATACAATGGTAAAGGTATGAGATTATGAGAGCAGGGAAGAAAAATAAATATTCCTCTTCTCAGATAACGCCTGGATATTCACAACTGAAAGATTTTGAAAGCTAGAAATAATATATTTGTTCTGAATGCTTTTCATGGGTATTTTCTTGTTCAGTCCTTTGTTTTATTGAATGATTTGTCCAATCACATTTGAATCACTGTAAAACTTTAGCATTCAAAACATCCTGTGGCTCAACCATTTCAATATGTTTTGCAAGTAGCAGTACATCCTTTGCTTTTTTTGAACCATGTTGCCTGCTAGTTGTGTTTGGTGCTCCTCTGTTCTTTATTGAAAGAGAAAAAAAAATAATTCCATGTTCATGTTCTACATATTGTTCATGATCTTATATGGGTTTCAGTAACATTCCTCCACAGGTATTTTGTCTTCAGTAAGAGTCCTAGGGTATACTCCTTGTTGAGAAAACCTTTCAGATTGCAGAATGGCTTTGTTTCCTTTATCTGTTCCTTTCAAGTCACAAGTTATAATAGTTGAAGCATTTGATTCCAGTTTCCCCAAGAAGTCTTACATAAATGCTATCTAGTCCCATAGCATTCATTTTGCTGATTTTTAAAGTGGTTTCAGCCATTGCTACTTCACTGCAAACTGCTGCTTCTTCATTGTCTCTGTCGTGGTTTAAGCCCAGCCGGCAACTTGGAACCACGCAGCTGCTCTCTCACTCCCCCCACTTTTCCTTCTTCCCCCTGCTCCCGGAGGGATGGGGAGGAGAATCAAAGGAATGTGACTCCCGCAGGTTGAGATAACAGCTCTCCAGTAACTAAGGTATAACACAAACCACTGCTGCTACCAATAATAATGATAAGAGGAATAACAAGGGGAGAGGACACAACCGCTCACCACCCACCAACCGATACCCAGCCTGACCCGAGCAGCGATCTGGGCCTTCCGGGTAGCTCCCCCCACTTTATATACTGGGCAGGACGTGCTGTTGTATGGAATACCCCTTTGGCCAGTTTGGGTCAGGTGTCCTGTCTCTGCTTCCTCCTGGCTTCCCCTCCTCTCTGGCAAAGCATGAGACTGAGAAAGTCCTTGGTCAGAGTAAACATTACTTAGCAACAACTAAAAACATCGGTGTTATCAGCACTGTTCCCAGACTGAAAGTCAAAAACACAGCACTGCACCAGCTACTAAGAAGGAGAAAAAATGACTGCTGTAACTGAACCCAGGACAGTCTCTCAGAAAAAAACCCAGTTCCCAAGTGGATGAACATGAGTCTGATATATTTTAAGTTTTCTACTGCATCTCTGTTTTCTAAGTCCTTCTTTACTTTGATTGTCTATTGTCATTACTAACTATCTTTCAGGCTTCCTGTTCCCGAGATGTTTCTATGCTATTGGCATCAGCCTTCTTGTGCTGCTGCAGTCATCACTGGAGCTTTTTTTCCATTTTGCCATACTTTTGGCTTTCTGAAGTAAATAAATACATTCTCAACTGAATAGACTCCATTCCACCCTTCTTCTAAAGCAGAGAGCTTTAGTTTTAGCTTTCCTTAAGTCTTTTCGTTAAGACTGTATGCATTTTTTCTGAGCCACATATGTACTTAAACCCTCCACACTGCCTGTGCACATTTCACTCTTTTAACTGTACCTATTAATTTCTTTTTTAAATATTATTCACTCTTTCATAATTTTCACTTTTAGCAAAAAAAAAAAAAAATGATTGCAGTGCATATTTTGACTTCTGTTGCTTTGGTTAGAATGATAAATATAAATACACTATAATCATGGACACATTGATAATAAAATTTTGAATCAAGCTTTGCACGTGGCTCATTTCTTTCTTTCCTTCCTTGTAAATTCACCTGTGAGAATATAATACTGTTCTATTTCAGCTGTCTAAAAATCTATTTTTCTTATTATGTCTTAATGAGTCTGTGTTAATTTAACTGTGTCTCTCTGTGTAACTGAATGCTCCTTTTATTACTTCTTTCTGCTCTGATGTGATTTCCCTTAGAATGTTTCAGCTGCTTTCATTTTCCTCCGTGGCTCATTTATTGTACTGATCTTTTACTGTGTTTTCATTTTTCTGTTTAGGATTTGAACCCTTTGGGATTCTTTGTTTCCTGGTAAGACAAAAGACTTAGTTGTCTGCTTGATTCTAGGGTTCAGTAGGGTGCCACCTCTCCCAAGAAGATGGACCTTCTTGGTCTGAAACTTCTCCTCCATATCCCATATCTGTTAGAAATATCTGATTTCCTGGGGATAGCTATCTTCACATCTCATTACCAAGTGGCAGTCAAAATGATGAAGATCTAAGAAAGGGAAACACTGTAGTTGTGCTGGCATATATTTATTCCCCACAGTCCTTGCAAGGGAAAAGGTTGAAACTAAATGAAGCCCTGAGCTGCTGTCAACATGAACACTAGACAATGTTAATGTTGAAATAGAAAACATTCTTAAATATTTTGTTTTTTTTTTTATTTTCTAATAAAACTTTGGTGCAAGAAAAGGTATTTTCCATCTTAGCAGCTTTCTCTCATGACTGCAAAAATCCCCTAAACCAGTAAGAACACTTAAGTGTTTAGTTTTGGAACATCTCAATAGCAATGATGTATGCCATAGTGCAAGGTGAAAATGTTAGTATAAATTATAAATATAGGAAATAGTACAAAACTATACTCAAACCCTCATCATTTTCCAAGATTAAAATGTTATGATATAAAAATAAACGATCAATTTTAGTATAGAACATTTTTCCAGAACAGATTTCTATGACAGAAAAATATTTTAAATAATGTGTCTTGACTCACTAAGTAAAATTCATCCTGACCAAGGGGTCTTAGTTCTCTTTTTGCTCTCCTGTCTGGCTGCTGACAGATTTTGGCAATCTTGTCTGCAAAACAGTTGGAAAACTGTTCTCACTTTGAACAGGTTAACATATTGAGACAACTGCTATTCATAAGGATACATACCACTTGGAATGGTTCAGAGACTAAGGTGAACCACAGTACAATGTTTTTCAGCCTGCAGAATGAAGTGTAACAAAACGTGTGTTGTATGTGGATGCAATAATATTGTGACTCACTGGAATGCTGGAAAGATGAATTAAACATATGATGCTTGGGCAAGAAGTGGTTTAGATAGCTCATTATCCCTACTATATGACATGAGTCAATATACATCAACTCAGAAATTATACACTTACAAGGACATTTTGGAAGCCTCAAACAGACTGGAATTGAAGTATATAAATGAGTTAAGATAGCCCCCAGAGCACTGGAAAAAATACAGACCTCTCCAGTTGTTCACTGGAGTCTCAGCATTTTTTTGTTGTCATTAAGAAACCTTTCAAAATAGGAAGTGTGTGAGAAGTATTAGAACAGGCCTGTTGTGCAGATATCTTTATTTTTTTCATCCTACATCTGCAAAAGGAAAAAAAAAAAAAAAGCAGCACATTTTTATAAAGTATAATTGTGGTGTGATTTGAATGCCAGAAAGCTAGTGCCTAAGTGAGATGTTTGTTTCAGTTGTCCCAGCTGTATGTTGCCAATGTAGACTTCAGTTTAATTGCAGGCGTTCTTTAAAGTAAATCATTATCTGTCATTGTCATTCTAAAATGATAAAACATTAAAATAGATGCACTATTCAGCACTATTTAGACAGATCTGAAAACATTTTAAAAGTATGTATTCTGTAGTCTTTAGATCACAGAATTTTATGCATTTGCTAGAAAGACCTTTCAGATCAAAATATAAGCCAAATTACCCATAAAATATTGTAAGCTGGTAGAGGAAAAGAGGACAAGCTTTCCCATTTCCACATTTGTCTGAAAATGGAAACATTAAAGAGATGTTTAATTATTGTCATTTCATCAGGCTGTCTCTTCAGCCAATGAATGGAACAGGGATGTTAATATATCATAGAATTCAAAAGGGGGAAATCCAAAGGTCCCCAGAAAGATGTGATAAAGGAAAAGTGAATGTGACATGCTACTTGGCATTTCAGAAGAGTCATATATATAACAAAAATAGTCTTGAATGATCAATAATGACTATTCAAAATTAAGGGAACTATATTTTGGCATCCTAGGAATTTTTTTAAGTTCTTTCATATAGCATGTAATACATGTGTAACATGTCACAGAATTTTCTTAATTTGACAATGTCAGCCAAATTTAAAATCATATGATAGCCCCCAACTTCTCATTCCCTTTCTTTTGAATCAGTAGTATAGTTACTGTATCAGAATCTATAGTTTTCCCAAATATTCTTTTCCACAGCTTCTTTGCTACACATACACTTGCCGTCCAGTGCGGGAGCAGCTAAAGGACACAGTGTGTGTAGGGGCACAATCTAAGACAGCAGAGCCACTCTGTAGCTGAGAGAGCTGCAGAGCAGCAGGTCGCAGACGCTGTGAGCAATAAGTGGATTCATTCAGTGGCCATGGGATTTACGTTGAATCTGTGTGTGTCACTCTGGCTTAGTGGTTCTGACATATTGCTCCTTATAGCACCTTATTGTTGATTTAAGCAAGTTTCCGCTGTTGTTGGAACTTTGCCTTAAACCATTTTCCCTCTTAAAAATCAGAAGGATAAAAACTCTGCTTCCCTGGAAGGGATCATTCTTCATCTAACCCACCTGCAGATTAAAATATAATGTAGCTCTGCATAACATTTTGGAACCAAGGTGTAGTAAAACAAATTTTGTGACAAAGGAGCACCACTGCCACATCTACTATCAGCCCTCTTTGGAAAAGTGTGCATCAGAGGAAAGAGAAGACATGAGAAATGTATTCCCTTTTTCCATGTAAACACAATCACTTTCTCATAGTCACAAGCAAGCTAATATCAATTATCACTTGGCAACATAATTTATAGCAACTGAACTAGAGTGGAAATGTTTATGCTTTACTCCAGAAATATATTGAATATCTTCATAGCACATCATAGTTTTCAAATCATGTTATTTAGAAGATGTTTGTGTGGTGGGATTCTAAGGAAGACCTAATTAAGACTTTCTAACTGTATCTGGGGACACTTTCCATTGACATTGCTTTTCCTGTAGATATCTGATACCAGGTGCAATCTATTTCATTGCAAATAGTGGTTACTTTCTTTGTACAGTACTAGTCAAGTCACATTAGACCTGATTGGAGACAAGAGGTGCTCTCATCATACAAATAGTACTTTACTTTATGAGCCTCAAGGAAAGTGATTTAAAAGGCAGGAGTGATTTCTCTATAACTAGGATGGGCATAAAATCTGCCAATTAAAGCTGGGAAATCAGGTCTACCTAAATACTCAGGAAAACTTCCCAAGAATTTTCTGCAACCCCATGGAGCTGCTCCTACTCCATGGAGCAGTGTCCCAAAACGGTCCTCCTTCTGGACTAAATCCAACTTTGCTGTTTAGATTGATATGCCAAGCCCATCTGGTTTCACTAAGATCCTCTAGGTTTTACAAGGCTCCAGCTACATTCTTTGGCTCCAGCTTGCAGAATGTGCTTCCAGGGTAGAGGATCTCTGTCTGCTATCACTTTTTGGAAATGGATCTCTAGCTATAAAAACAACACTGAGCCCCCTAAGGGTACCTCCACATTCTTAAAAAGCTTAGCTCCCCAGTTCATTCCCAGGTCCTAACATCCTGGTGTTGAGGTCAGGGTAGAAAGTTTTAGCACTCTAGACATAACCTAAAACTCTATGGAAAGGACTGTATGCTCTTTTTCCTCCCATAGCTTGGACTCTGAATTGTGTCTGTTACCTGGAGAAAGGAGATGCAAACTTTTAAAGAGATTTCTAAACCAAAACTCAGTTTGGATAACACAGAAAATAGTGGGAGAAAACCCAAAAAGCATTTACTGACTGTTCTTTCTTTCATTGTTTTTATTCTCTGAGATATGATTGAATTATTTTAAAAAAGAATTGTATACACTTTTTTGGTGTTGTTTTCGTTTGGGATTTTTGAGAGGGTGGAGGGGAGGTTGTTCTTTTGGGGAGTGCTTTTGGTTGGTTTGTTTGAGTTTTGTTTTGGTTTGGTTTTTGTCTTTTACCTGCCAGGTCAGAGCTTTTGTTTTAGAAATAGTTTCCTCTCTGGTGCCTGAAGGCAACATCCCTCCTCACATCTGGGCCAGCAATCAACAGACCTCTTCTTACAGAAGATACATTCTCCAATGAATTCACCTACAAGTTCCCCTTCTCAGCTGTTGTGTTTCCAGACACTTGAGTTGGCACAGTTATCTGGTTTTGGTGTTTTTTTCCAGTCTGTCTAGGGACTTTTTACTCCCAAAAGAGAGTTCCCTGCAGTGGAACTAGACAAAATTGCTTTTGCCGAGGATGCTGTCATTGTACTGCTTTGTTTGGATAAGATATACTCAGGTGCCAATGGCCACCAGCAGGTGTTCTAGAAGACTCTGCTGTTCCTAATTTATATGCACTTAAGTATTTTATTGATTATACCCATGGCACATCTGGGACAAGGAAAATTGATTTTCCCAAATAACTTTTTAACATTTGTGTAAAGTAATAACCTCAACAGAAGTACATTAAAATAGAAAATTTTAGGTAATCTCCAAGTTACCTATTCTTCGCAAAATAGGATAATCATTTTTAAGATGAGAAGACTACAGACACTAATGTTTGAATCTTTGTTGCTAAAATTCCAGTTAAATTTGAATTTCTGTGACAGATAGGTTTAAATTTCCCTCTCAAATATTTTCTTTATCCCATGACAAAACCTATTTTTTTTTTCTTCATTCTGTTCCCTGCTTTTTTTAATGTTGAATGTCATATTGGGTTTGAAGCCTTTCCTAATTTTCCAGATAGATCTCTATGTACTTGGAAAACTATACTTTTTTTTTCAACTAAAACAATAATATAAAGAACAGCAAGATTGATATGGACAGATAGTTGGAAATGTCTGTTTATAATAGCAAGTGTAGTAAACCACTTGTGCTGATGATGTAATGTTCAACCTCGATCCATTTCAGAAGTTTATATTTAGGAATTGCTCATGTAGTCCCATTTTCTGAGTTTCCATCTGAGATTGAAGTGCACCAGCCACACTCCTAGAGTGCTCCCTCCAGCTGATCGAAGTCTGGAAGGAATTCAGTGCATGCACAATGAAATCTCTCCAAGAGCACTGCACAAGACCCTCAAGAGTCAGAACACAGACCCAGACCACAGAAAATGGTGACGACACTGCTTAACTTCAGAAGTATGCTTCTAATCTGAACTAAACAGACATGTGGATGAAACCCAGGACAAACCCTTCTTAGCAACAGATTAAGAGCCATGGGTTCTCAAAACATTTTATAGTAGCTTTCTCCTTGATTTCCATCAGAATAGAAAACATCACCCCTTTCACCCTTTATCACACTATCTTTCCTTACTTACAGTACACTCAAAAAAGCAAGTGAAAGCATTCTTGATCTAACTTCTACGGTGAGAGGGGATATTTTATTTATTTTCTGATATGTCTATCATACGTCTGATGTCATAGACATATCAGATAGTGCCTAACCCTGTCTCAACAGATAACTCAAATTACATGTATTTCCTTTACGATCCAAAAAGGACCAAGATTCCAGGGCAATGAGCAGTGTCAAAATTATGCATATTATTGCATCCAAAAATGTATCAAAGCAACATTGCTGGACTGCAGTATTGCAGTATGAAATATTCTCTGTCCATTGACTCCTACGGAAAGTGCAAGAAAGGTCCAGTTCTACTGGACTGCAGTATCACAGCAGCACTTATGGGATGAGGAACAACACAGAAAACAACTAGAAACATGTTTACAGTCCTGGAATTTTACTAAGAGCTGTAACTACGTGGGACAAAAATGGGGTTTGATATGAACATTATATAACATACAGGTGTGTGGTTTAAATTATATCTTACTATAGGATTCCTGTTCCAGTCAATGTACAGAATGCATAATGCTCTCTTAGCCAACATTTTTCAACATCTTTCTATTCACTGTTCATTGTGTACATTTGTAAGTTATTTACTGCACGCTATTTTGATCTCTTCCTCATGTGAGTTTTTCTGCAGTGTTGACCACTGATATATATGAGTGCTTCATAAACAATTCCTCCATCTTCATAACACCTCTCTGAGAGGATTACTTCTTTTTTAAGCACAGAGAACTGAGACAAACGGAGATAAAGGCGAAAAGTGTAAACTAATTTGGAGCGGCTAATTTGACATGTTTTAAACCTGATTATTTGCATCCTAAAGTACAACGTAGGAGTCTATTATATCATAGAATCATATCATACAATGGTTTTGGCTGTAAGGGACCTTAAAGATCATCTAGTTCCAACACCCCTGCCACAGGCAGAGGCACCTTCCACTAGACCAGGTTGCTCAAATCCCTGTCCAACTTTATTCTGAACGCTTTCAGGATGGGGCATCCACAGCTTCTCTGGGCAACCTATTCCAGTGTCTCACCACCCTCATAGTGGAGAATTTTTTCCTAATATCTAATCTAAATCTACCCTCTTTCAGTTTAAAACCAGACTCTCTTACCCTATCACTATATGTCCTTGTAAGAAGTTCCTCTGCATATTTCTTGTAGGCCCCCTTTAGGTACCAGAAGACTGTTACAAGTTTTCCTCTGAGCCTTCTGTTCTCCAGGCTGAACAAGCCCAACTCTCTCAGCCTGTCTTCATAGGAGAGGTGTTTCAGTCCTCTGATCACCAAAACACAGCCTTAGTTACAAACAAAGGTGCTAAGCATTTCTGTAAAGCAAATCCCACGGGGGAGATGAACATCAAGAAGACAAGGTAAAGGAGTGTCAAAGCCTGTGGTGTCTAAGCCCTTAACCCTTGTCTGTACTTCGACTCTGTGGCAAGAACTTTCTTTCCCTCCTTATCTCACTGTCCTGCCCACCCTGGGGAGGCGAACAAGGGAACATGGTCTGGAAGGAAACTATCACAGTCAAACAAGGCAGTGATAATATTTCTAATGAGAAGGCAAATTTGCAGAATAAATTTTGCAATTTTTAACAAGTCCTTAGACATAATAGCCTAGACCTTAAAAAAAATTCTGGAAAACAATGAAAATTTTGGAGGCAATTGTCAGAGTAATTCCTGATTGTTTAATGCTATATCCTGAAACCTTAATTTTCATTCGCTATATTTACATGAAAATATAAGTATAAACATTGGTTGTACTACACCATTTCACTGGAACACTTGAAAAAGCATGGAAATTAAAAGATTTTTACACACAGAATGTAAAATAATGGCTGGTTTCCCTCAGTGTGCACATGTTGGGGAAGAATGTTCAGATTTGTTTACAGGAACTGTTAAGAGCCTACTTCCTCTCACTTATGTACAGCAAGTGGTGCCAATGATGTACATTCAATTTAGCAACAACATGCCAATTAAGAAAAATGACCTTCAGAGCAGTTGTGAAAAAACTACTGAAATGCTTTGAAAAGGAAAGACTGAAAAAAGACCTTAATTTTCAAACAGTCAAATTTGGGTCTGCTCTGTAATGTTTTTATGTCTATGGCAGTAGGAAAATATTTCTGTTTTTCATGTTCAGTCCAAGAAGCTCATGCTGAAAATGGTATCACAGAGAAATAGGCTAATTGGTGCATGATCACCTGTCATTTCACAGGAACAAGATTACCTAAATTATAATTGCAGGAAAGGGAGAAGCAAAATCTTGTAGAAGTGCTTGAGACCCAAATAATTTGTACATCCAATTTGTGACAGCCACAGAGGCACCCAGCTCTCCATGTTTCCTTCAAAAACCTCAGCCTACACTTGTGTATACAACATATTTCTGGTTTCGGACACATATTAGTGCTGTTTGAACACTGGTGGGTTGTTTTTTTGGTTTGTTTGTTGGGGTTTTTTGGGTTTGTTTTGTTGGTTGTTTTCTTTTTTTTTTTTTTTTCCTGTACTTTACAGCATTTCAAGTGACTCTTTAAAATCCCACCTGCCTTACTGCGGGTTGCCAGCCCCAGTGCAGAATTCACCCACCAAAGCTGTTCTGAATCAGTGAAAGAGGAGAAAAAAGCAGGACGTAGATAAGCCCGGCATCCATGCAGGCAGGCTGGAGAAGGTCATTTGCTCTCAAGCGCTGGGGACACGAAAATGTAAAACTCAAAGGGATGCTGCTGGTTACTGCGGGAGGACAGGAGTCACTAGGTGGCAGAAGCACTCCTTCTGCTGCTCCTCCTACCCCTTGTGGTGTGGGCTGTAATTAGGTCAGTGTATGGTAAAGTAGGACTGGGTGATAAATAAAGTAGGTTTTCTCTCCCTAGTACACACTGGAGCTTAATTTCGCTTCTTTTTAGGTAGTGTTGCAAGGTGGATTAAAACTTTTAAAGAAAAAAAAAAAACAAACCCTCTTGCCAAAGTAAATGAAATTTAAGCTTACTGAGGAGTAACGGCAGCAAAAGAGGAGAGGAAAAAAGGAAAGATGACTCCTCTCTGGTGACATTGATATTCTGTTCAGAAGAACACGGAGGAGGGGGAGGGCTGTGCAGAGATGTGTGTTAAATCTTAAATCCAAACAGGCAAAATGTGCAGTTTTGCCAGTTATGGTGCAAAGCAATAACATGTACTCCTTCCTTGAGGTATTTTTGTAATTTTGCTATGAAAAAAGGCAGTTTTAGTCAGCAAAACATGACTGATTTCCCCTTCCAGAGATCAGAGTAATGTATCTCACTATGGAGGTGGTACTCAAGGTCAAAGATGAGATAACATCTCCTGCATCACTTAATTTCCATCTAACTGGGAGCCACATTGCCCCAGAGCTCAGTGTCAGCTTGTGGAACGGAAGGTACAAGTTGTCAGAACAATTATTACAGAATGTGCTTAATCAGATTCACAAAGCTGTTCTTTCTGGGTAAATCACGTTAAGGACTTGATACTATTTCCAGTGAAGTCAATGTAAACCTCCGTTTGATTTCAATAACAACAGATTTTGCCCTCAGTGCAGCATTTCCCAAAAGACAAGATAAAGAAGGAGTTTTCAGGAAGAGGAAGATAGAGGACAGGAATAATCCTCTTCACCTCTCTAGGCTTTCCAACTCTGGACATGCAGGGAGAAAAACAGACTTACTTAAAACAGAAGCTGACGTGGCTGAAAGGAACAGATGCAAAAATATAAACAAAATAAACAATGATGTAGGTGCTAAAATATGATTTAGGCAGAATCTGAAATTTGGCTAGATTTAAAGCAGTGATCCTTAAATATGATATTCCAGAAGTATGCAAAGATCAGGAACACTGAAAGCTCAGATCACGCCTCTGTTCATGTCTCCAGGTGCTTACCAGTGTTGTTTTGGCTAGGAGGCACAGGTAAGTAACTCCTGCTTAAAACCCAGTGGAAATTTAAGGTAGGTAGAGTGCTGTATTAAATCCTGAGAAACTCCCAATTTGTTCAATTTGTTTAAGTAAGGACAACTTACATTGACAGGATCATATCTTAACAATGCACTTTTATTTAAATATATAAAGTATATAAATATAAATATTTAAGTATTTTATATATTTTTTAGATTTTAAGCAAGGTAAAGGGTAGTGGCTCTAACCACTGTTAATATAATATCCTAAAGATGGGTAACCATAATGGGAGGACAATTTTAGTGACATCAGATTTTGTGTGCATTAGTGTTTCTGGGAAAACAGTTCTGGCCAATGGGAACTGCTGTAACCACATCTATTCTGCAGTGGGACAGTGTCTCCCATAAACTTGTCATCTGTCTACAGCCATTCCTGAAGTGGCTTCCCCTTGTCTCTCTAAGGTATTGTATGGCTGTTGTCCAAATGAAGATTATTTTTTTTATGTACAGTAGAGTATTTTGGTAATTCCTGGTTTAGCTGTTTGCAGATTTAGAAAGAAGGAGCCCTAAATCCCACTCTGAAGTGAGTGTGATACCTACCTTTACACAGTTATGCTTTAAATCCCATTTCTACACAGTTTAGGGCATTCAGGTGAGGAAAACTTTAGCCCTCTTTCCACCTTTTGTTACTCAAGCCTGAACAGGTCTCTGAATTTCCAGATGAATTCTCTAACAACTAAGCTGTTCTGTAAATGGTGGACACAGGTTTTATAAATCACCTGGCTTCTAACAGCAATTCTGTGAGCTCTGCTTTTTGCAAGGGTACATGAAAGTAAACATTTCATGGACTTAGGTTTCCCTTGTGCAAGTGAAGTATGGGAGCTGAGATTTCCTTTGCTTAGTGTTTTTTGATGATAACTGGCAATATTGGAAGAGATCACATTGCACGGTATGCTGCATAAATCCTTGTGTGTACCAAATAGGATGGCAGTGCCTAAGAGACACTTGTGTCTCTTTTTATAGCCACTGAAATCCTATATTTGACCTAGGGCTATAACTTTGTTGTTTATTACAGCTAATGAATTTAAGTAGAACACCAGCTACATTAGCATATAGATTCTGATCTGAATTACAAACATTCAAATAAGTTTCAGGGGAGAAGTGAGAAGAGGGAAAAGCCCAACATAGACCTAGTATCCATAACACCATTCTCTTCTAGATGTGGGTGCGTATTCTATGGTGGGAATAATAGTTAGTACAAAGATGCTGTGAACATGAAAGACTACATGTGTTAATATTAGACACATCATTCAGACCCTCAGATGGACACAGATATGAAAGAGCAGAGTATTAAAATAGTATCCTCCCTCAGCCCTATTTCCCATGTACTTCTGTCCTGGGTTCAAGACAACTTGTTATACAAGTATAAACTATAACTACCCATCTCAGATTTTGTTACCTAAAAATTTTGTCAGACATTGGAGAGATTGAATTTACGAGTATCAATACATGTTCTCATCTCCAGCGACAGTTGATGTTACCACTGACTTCATCTACATGTTGCTGGCCTTGTATGTGATCTGGAAGTCATAAAAAAACTAGTTGACTATTTTGAGTAGTTTAGTCAAACCCTATTCTTGCTTTAAAATGAACTCTGTTGAAAACTAGATTCCTTTCAACAGGTCTGCTTTTACCACCACTTCAAGAAGCATAAGAAAAGATCAAAGATGGTGGTGATAATAGATGGGGATAGCAGACTTTTGCTTACATGTGATCTCTCAGTGATGACAATACCAGAACAAGAGAATTATCAAGATTTCTTTCTTAGAAATCCTTAGTGTAAGCAAGACCTGACTGTGGATTTATAGTGCTAAACTTACTATTTGACAAGTTAGATACCAAAAGGGTTACTTTTGTTACTACTAAGCTTGAATCTGATATAGAACTAGGGTTGGATGGGTTTTTTTCTTGGTATTTTTAACTGCTCTTGAAAACATTTTGTTGAATAGTAGGAGTGGTTGGTACTTTTCCAATTTGGAACTGCTTAACTCATGAGTTCATAAAATAGCTGCTACAACAGAAAAGTACTGCAGCAGCACAGAAAGAAATAAAAAAGATAAAGAAAACTCTGCAGACTTATAAACACATTATTTTCTTTTTCTGATTGAGATCCAGATGTTGAAAACACATGGACAGAAGATAATTTTGGTTTTATTTTTAAACAAAACCAATACATTTTACTTCTTTCACTTGAATAATTTTATACAGCTTAGAATTTTTATTTTATAGTTGTGTTATGTGATGCACACTGAGAGTTAGTGCTATGTTTGCGTTTACAAAAATCAGCGGCACAAAATCAGATGCATCTAGCTTCATCATCTCAACTATTTTCCCATAAGAATAAAATCATTGTGGTAAGGGAAGAACTTGTGTATTGTCTATTCAGTGCTCTGCTTCCTTGTGAGAATCAACTTAAACCAGAGATGCTTAATCTTTTACACAGTGCTAGCCACAAAGTCCATGATGGTACCATATCAGTGCCTCATGCTCTAACTTTTTCTCAGCAATATGTCGTGCCTTTGCCTCATGATGTGGTGTACGCATGTGCATGCCAGACATATCATGAGTAGACACACAACACCTTCCCTCTCATGATATTTTCCAAATCCATGAATGCCTGAATTATCATATGACTACCTGTGCATATACCCACGACTTCCAGTGTCATTGCTGGATTTATGGGCTTATGGCAGAGGAGCACTCTGAAAGCTATGCACAACAGGGAGCAGGCACCAGCTTACATCTAAAGCTGCACTACTTCTGACTCAAGATGCACAGGCATCTACTTCTATCCTAGGAAAACTGTTCGGTTCACAAACATTTTGGAATGGCATGTTCAGACTGTCACAACACTTTAAGCAGATGTATTAGTTTCCATTTGTTCTACAAATGGACTTCTCTGATAAAAGACACAGTTCCTTGATTTAAAAATCAATTTTATTGTGTGTTGAACAGGTGAATATCAGTCCACTCATTCATGAACTTCTGCATGGCAATGACATGGTTTGTTCAGCAGAGATATCAAACTGGGGTGAACAGGTTGATGCAGTTTTAGTGATGAACTTAATTGGCATCCAGTGACAATAAAATAACAGAGGGTACTACAGGTCAAACTTCAACTCCATCAGCAGAACTCTGTGGGGAAGCTTCCATGGTACCTGCTGCACTATTGTTCCCTCTATTCAGTACTATCAGCATCTTTCTTTCTGATGAACACTAGGCCTTTTATTTTAAATAAATAAAAAAAAAAGCCCACAAGGGGTTCTATGTGCCAGGATGGTGTAATATATAATTTGCATAAGAAAGGGTGAATAGACTCAAAATACCTCCTTGAAAAGCAAGGAATTGAGTTTTCCTTTTTAATGATAAATTCTCATGTCACACTCTCTATTTCATTGTGAGTCTCCCACAAAATCATTTGATTAGAAAGGCAGAGGATAATTGGCATGAAAAAAACAAGGACACAAGAAGTGAGGCATTATGTGCTGTTTCCACAAATATTGCTGCTAATTGTGTCAATTAAATTATCTAATTAGTCTACAGTAAATCACTTGAACACACACTAGCACAAATTCAAAGCATATGTCTCTACAGAGAAACTAATAGCTCCTAAAAGGTCAGAGTTTAGGAAAAGCCATCAGAGATGGCATGAGCAAAGAGTAACTCTGATCTGAATTTTGTTAATAATCAAGCATACCTAAGTAGAATGCAGGTCATCTGCTGCCTGGGAAATGATCTCTAATAAGCATTACATGTGGCATGCCAAAATCAGACCTTGACACATCCTGACCATTTTAGGAAATAGCCCAAAGTCATGTCTGTATCACAGCAGGGCTGAGCCCACACTAAAAAACCCTTGTGAAAGGCAGGATATGTGTGCTGGCCTGTGCTCTGCAAGCTTGGAGCACGGCATGCCCACCTGCAATGTACTGCATAGGCAGACCAGTAGAGACGAAATCTACACTAGTCGACTAAATGCTCCCAGGTTCACTATCTCACCCACTGATACCTGCTGGCAGGGAACAGCCTGTGCTCATACATACTGTTAAATTTTCTTATAGCCCCAGGCAGCATGCCTGCAAGTTAGAGTGCCTGTTGAGAATGGTCCCTGGCCCATGCTGACTCACAAATATTTCCAGGTGGTGTTTACATGAGTGCTAGTTCACACAGGCTCAAATTGACTTGGGCTGTTCTCTTGCTTGGACAGTTCAAGCAGTGCTGGGGTTCTTTAGCACTTTCAATTTGCTTGTGCACAGGTAGTCACAATGTCTATTTTACCTGCTGCATGATGCACACTTACATTATCAACACCATTTTTATTTAGAGAGCATAAGTAGGTTGATGGCACTGGGATCAAAGGTTTGACTAAACTAAGAACCAAGTTCTTCTCCAAACTAAATCCTTTATCTATAATTGATTTTTATCTTTAGCTATAAATAGAAGGCTTTATCTAATCCCGTTCTCATACTCCTGCACACATACATGCCCCAAACTGGCAGGCCAATAATCATCTTCATTATCAAGATCTCACTTTAATCTTTGACAACATCTCTAGTAAGATATATTGCCATGTGGGAAGAATGAGAATGGCCTTAAAAGACTAAGAGCTATGAAAAACTCACATTCTGATATTTGATACTTTCTGGGAATAGTTCTTTCCAATTGTCAGTACAACATATAAAATAAACAAGAAGTGTCCAAAGAGTAGTTAGCTACAGAATCTTTTGGGAAATCAGTGTTTGGAGGAAGTTTCTGCAAAGTAATGAACAGGAGGCTGTCATTTTTTATTTGGCATCATTTGATGTCATTGTTCAGTGACGTTTCATTTGCCACATTTCACATGTTTAATAAGAAATAAACTAAATTTTTATTTAGTTGTGGTGTGAGAAAGCTGACTAAATTAACCCTTTCATCTGTCAAGCTAAGTATGATGTAGTCTACTTTTTTAAAATAAAGTTGATCTTTTATGTAAGCATATCTGAATATAAACTCAAAAGCTGA
Organism: Nestor notabilis; assembly: GCF_000696875.1. Taxonomy (NCBI): domain Eukaryota; kingdom Metazoa; phylum Chordata; class Aves; order Psittaciformes; family Psittacidae; genus Nestor; species Nestor notabilis. Next base: position 125,106 of record NW_009939521.1, on the reverse strand, counting down.
ATCTCCATAGAAGAATATTTAGATTTTATCAAATGGCAATTGAGAGGATTTTTTAAGTGTAAAAGTGGAATATGAGCAACAAAATTATTTAGATTCCTCCGCAGGAATTTAAAATTTTTAATCAACTCCTCAAGTTGCCAAAATATTCCCAGTAGCTGCAAGCCCAAGTGTGAAAGAAGGATGTTAAAACCTGTGAGAGCAGCACTGAAAGAAAGATTTGGATGACAAGAACTTTTGTCTTACACCCAATAATTAGCCACTTCTCACCAAGAATATTTACATACCAGCTGTAGAACTTACTCTCTTTATAACTGAAATTACTTCCTTAGCATACTCAGGGGATGCACCAAAATTCTGGAATCTTTTTTTTTTTTTTGCCTCTGAGCCAATATTTCCCTTTCCCTTTACCAGGCAGGGATGTTTACAGTCTATAGAGATTCACAACAGTGTTGCGAATTGTGCAAGGTGTTTCTGTCATTTTTCCAGAAAGCTATAATTGTGTAATTGTCTCTGTCTCAAAGTGCAGGAGGCAAGTTCACAAAAGTATCAGTGTCTAAATTAAGTGCTTATATAACTTCTCAGTATATAAATGTCATAAAATCATATAAACTAAACAATGATCAGGTTTTAGCTCATGTTAACTTTTTCTTTCTTACTAAAGAGTTTATATTATTTAATGACACAGTTGTTCAGGAACAAGGCATTTACTGAAACAATGTTTTTAGATGTGCTTCTGAGGATGGTGTGTGTCTTGTAGAAGTAACAAAACTTTCAGATATAAAATACCAGTAAATTCACACTTGGTATTCAGTATTGCCAGGGAAACACCCTACACCTTCATCATGATCAGTTCTCTCTGAATAGCAACTATGATGGTTTTTTCCCCTCTCAGTTATGTCATTGTTGCAAAGCTTAATTTTTCATTTATTATTTTTACTTTATTTCATGAATCTGTAATTGTAGAAATGAAAAAACTGCATGAGACTTGATTGTTTAGAATAAAGAAGAAAGTAGATATTTTATGGATGAGTTAATACTGGGGATATCAGTTTTAGAAAGTAAGCCAAACCTTTATTAGCTTGATTAGCTTAGCTGCATGCTGGTCAGTCAAAAGTAGGGAGGGCCACGGAACACAGCTTGGAACTACAGCGTGGCAACATTTTGTTTTCTGATACACCCCTCTCTACTTAGCACTTGTTAAACTGCATCTAAAAGATTGGTCCAGTTTTGGGTGCCCCAGTACATGAAAGCTGAAGCAAGGTCCACCAACATGGCTGGGGCTAGAGCACTCGTCTGGAGAGCAGAGGCTGAAGTGCCAGGGCTGGCTCAGCCTGGAGTGGAGACAGATACAGAAGACCTAACAACAGCCCCCCAGCATCTGGATACAGGACAGGGGGAGGAAGTTCAATAAAAAGGCAGTGTTGAGCTCTTCACAGCAGAGCTTGGTGGGAGGATGAGAGACAACATACAGAAGCTGAAAAAGGGGGCTGAGTTAGATATCAGGAAACACTTTTTCACCATGAGGGCAGTAAAGCAGTGGAGCAGGTTGTGAAGTCCCTGCCCTCAGGGGCATTTAAAACCCTCCTGGATAAAGCCTTGATCTACCTGAGCAGCTGACCCTGCTTTGAGCAGGAGATTCACACAGAAATCACTCAAGGTCCCTTTGAGCCTGAATGATTCTGTGGTCCTGTGATTCTATAATCACAAATAAAAATGATTTACATATATTTATCTGCCAAAAATTGATGAGGAGAAACATTTAATTTAATAACTACCAGCTGACTGTTCACTCTTAGCAGCTTTAGAGTTTTGCAAAAATGCTGCAGTAAGGACCACTGTTCATAAGAAATAACTATCTCTTGAAAAAGAAATGACACCACTGTACCATCCTAAGGCATTGTTATCACAACCAAAAGGGTATGCATTTTATACTGTGATATCTTCATGGAACATATGTTACAAACAAAACAAAGATAGTTTTTGCCTTGATGTAGCTGACTACCTTTGATGCTACAATTAATTTGGGCTGGGCCAGCTGCCTTACAAGTGTTTGCTTTGCCAGACCTCAAATTTTATACTATTGTAAACATCCTTCTTGTGCCAATAAACATAGTTAGTGTTCCAGGTTAACTTTCAACTGAGGGGTAGGAAGACATTTCCTTCTCTCCTAGTTTCCCTAATGCATACATTAATCATTTTCACTGTGCATTGAGCTTTTTCATCAATGACAGTATTTCCATTACACTGTGAGAAATGTGTCGTATCTCCAGAGCATGGGTGATCCAAGCGAAACAATCAAGGAGGTTACACCTAGGTTTTGGGATTATTCTATCTCTCCCCATTCAATAGTGCTCTGTCCCTTCTCACACAGAAGCAGCTGCCAAGAACATGAGTTTCTGGACCTCCCCAAGGGAGCTCTGGTGGGCAATGAAGCAATGCTTCACACTTTCTGCTGCATCTGCTGATCCAGAAGTTGTTCTCATTTGTTTCTTGAAGAAAAAGCAGTGGGCTGTGTTCATCTTACAGTTCTTGACTGGATCATGGTACTTTCCTTTTGTGAAAAAAATTCTTTGTAAAAATGAAGAAAAAATATTTGGACAAAAAATTATATATGCTAGTACAAGCTTTCCCTTTCATTCTCAATTCTTCCTCCTATTAACTCAGTTAATGGATTCCCAAGTAATTGTGGCATTGAGCTACTGAAAAGAGGTAAGTCTCAGTATCACAAGCAAATGCACATGATTGTCTTTTTAGACAGATAAACCACACCAATAGATCTTGTATAGTTGTGATGCTGTGAAGAAACCTCCTCAAACACAGCTGAGCTGCACATAACTTAAAAAGAACATCAAGGTCACTAAAGACAGAGAAATGGAGCCAGGGTATAAAAGAAGAAATAGATCTTGACTTTTCTTCAGAGTCTTCTGGCTTTTCCCTTTTTTCTATAGTTTTAAGATATTGAATGCCCCTGGTACATGACCTTTATCAGGTACATCATGAATCCATTTTGGCTATTTTATTTAAACATAGATGTCATTGATTTTATTGACTGCTCCGCTTCACAGCCAGTGCAGGTGTTCTAATGAAACTTAGCAAAAGTGTTACAGTCTTTAAAATTTGCTTTCTTTTCTACCTACAGGCCTGCAAAATTCAGAAGTAATTAAGCATTTATGTAAAGGCATTTCACAAAGCATGCTCAAATATAGTCATAAATATACATACAAGATTCTTTTTCCTCTTGGAAGGAAGCAGTCTTGCAGTGATGGATTTAATTTATTCATAATGATCATCAGAAATTTGCATATGATGACCAAATTTTCCAAATGCAACATGTTGCAAGAATTGCACAATTTTAAAAATGAAATTGCTGGAGCTTTTAAACAAAAGTTTTTTTAGAACTACAACTAAGAAGTATTTACTAAGAAATTATATTGCTTTTTATAAAGATCAGGAAAAAATGCTTGTACACCATAAGCCACGGAAATGTGTCAATAATACGAGAACTGGTTTGTTTAATAAGGATCAAGGGATTATGTTGTCTTTGCTTGCCATTTAACAAAAATTCATTTGGATGGACCAAGTTTTTTCTCTTTCATATGCTAAAATTTCTCCTTTATATATGAAAGAAGTCCTGTTGATGAAGAAAAAAGACACTTCAGAAAATGCCTGAAAAGCTGCAGGAAAAGTTAGTACCTCTATGCCACATAAAATTATTCTAGACAAAAGTTAATTGTGTTCCTGAATGGCACTTAGTACTGGATTTGCTCAGAGAAGAGCAAGTTCTTCTTTGGCAATAGCTAAATATTTCAAATGTAAAGAGGAACTATAATATCACCATGGCCTACTCAAGTCTATGAAATGAATACAAAGAATGATGACATTATTAAGATGGAAAGGAAAAAGGAGAGCTGAAGGACAGTTATGGAGAGAATGAATGGAGAAATAGGAGGGAGTAAAATACCTCGTGTGGCTGGACCCTACTGGGGTCTCTCTTCTATCCTCTTTATTAAGATTTGTTTCTGGAGAGGGATTTGCAGTGTTATCCAGTATACGAGCTCCAAAACCTGGTTATCTTCCTGTATCAGGGAACTTACAGGAATCTAATGGTTACATTTGGACCAAGCTGATAAGATAGTACATTACACACTAATAATAGAATCATAGAATGGTTTGTGTTGGAAGGGACCTTAAAGCTCATCAAGTTCCAACACCCCTGCCACAGACAGGGACACCTTCCACTAGATCAGGTTGCTATAACAACCACAACAACAATAATAATAAATATGATGAGGGTATGTCATTATTCCTGGCTATATTACACGTTTGAGGTGACAACTTGTTTTCAAGGCCTCTTGCATTCTGTCTGCTAAGGTAACTTCTGCCTACAGCATATTTAGCCAGTAGTGAAAAACTGCATGTTGGAAAGCAAATACAATGCTTGTCATTGTTGGTAGAAGACACAGCTGTAGCTTCCCACTTATTAGGCTGAAAATGTATCCTGCACTGTATTGCTTTAGGCTTTGTCAGCACACACAGTGTGCATTTTTGATACAACACTGGCTGATCCAACCAGACACAATGTGGCCCATGTAACAAATGGAACTGAAAGGATATTTGCTTCTTTAATGGATAAAACCAAGCAATTCCTTTAACAACAGCATTTGCAGCTGCCTTTTCATATTAAATATAATTGTACTTATTAATATGTACTTGACAATACATCCATATTGAATTTGTTTGTCTGTTCATTCCCAAACCAGAAACATCACCAACATGATGTTTTGGAGACATTTGCAGACTTCATAGAACACCACATTTATATCAGACCCTGCCAATTGGTACCTACTGAAACCTCACAGCAGTTTTCAGACATGCATTATACCTTGTTCATTTTGTTCTCAGTAACAGCAGCATAGTGTAAACATAACGTAGCCATTTAAATTAGGAATTGCTTTTTGCATACTGGAAAAAAGAAAGCTACTTTTAGATTTGCTTAGTCACAGAGAAAACTCTCAGTGCCTGCAAGAGTTGACAGAAACAGGGGGCTAAATTCTCCATGAGCTATCTGTGAGCCATGTAAGCCACTGCTGTCGGCCAGAGCCAAGAGCTTAAGGAATGCTTATTGTGCATAGAAACATAATAGGAGAAAGCAAGAGGAAAAAAAGGAGATAAAAAAGAGCCATGGCAGTTGACTCACATACTGCTCCAGCTCCCAGGAGTTTGCTGCTGGCACAATGTACTCAGTTGAAGGAACACTTGAGTACAGCTTGCACCCTGCAGTAAGCTCTCTGCCCAGGTCTCCAGTGAGCCAAACATTCTCCTGCTACATTCTCCTACACATTGTCTGTTTTACCGATGTTGTCCAGAGCAACTTAAATCAAGGACAATTTTATTGATCTGATAAATTACACTAGAAACAAGTTAGAATTAATTTTTACTCTTGCCCAGAAAAAATTGTTGACCGTTTAACTTTTCATCTCCTGTCTTGCAAATCAGGGAAACTCACAAATTTTAGCAGGGGCTTGGGTGCCTGACTCTGAAAAGAAAGATTGCCCTAGTATGTAGAAAATGTCAAAAAGCAGTCCTTTATTTTAGAATCAGGTACAGGTATGGGTGGATCATGTTTTCATTTTATGGAAATTTATCATCCATAAAAGTGGGCTTAGTAAGTCAACACACAACATAAACAAACGGTGGACATCCTTTTCTTAGCACAGATTTGAAAAAAAACACCCAACCCAGGCAGGGAGTGAGGTATAAATAACATTTCACTATGAGTTTCAGTGCTTCCTACATCTCTTGACATTAGCTCTGGTGCCATGCTGTAAGCCTTCTTCCACAGTTTTTCAAATACTGCAGATATAACCTGGTATTTAACATACATTACAATTGATATAGTCACAGTTATAATCAGTCTTGTTATTTTTAATTTCTTATTACTGATATTAGAACAAGAAAGAATATCCATGGTCGAAGCACAAAGTGCTAATGTTCCTATAAGCAACTATCGAGAGAAAAATGCTGTTTGAGGAGGATAAAGGGTCAGATCTGGGTCTTGTGTCCTGTGTGGCCAAACCGCCTCTTGAAACAGTCACGGCAGCATTAGTCAATGTAGCCCAGTTTAATATTGTCCTAGTTAAAGGGACATGCTGGGAGAAAAAACATCAATTTGGGTAGGACATGGGCTGCTTCCATACACTTTGCTCCTGAGGACAAAGTCGTGCATTAACAGTATGATAAAACTGCAGCAGAACATGCAAAGGTCATATTTAATTGACTGGGCGAAAAAAAAGGAATGCAGATGACTGTGACTAGAGAGATAGAAATGTCTATATATAGCCTTGCAGGGCTCTGCAGGCAAGAGAAAGCACTACATGTTGGGCCTTCAGTACAGTTCAGTCCTCCTGAACTTTGACAGCACTAAAGGAATGGAGTAAGTGTTGGAGAACATGTATATAAAGGAATATTCATGCAGAGAAAATACCTGTGTTCCCAAATGTTTTGTATAGCTTATGTTTTTCAACCCTCAGCGCTTCCTATGGAGCAAGATATTCTTGTTAATTGAACTTCTAGTTGGAAAACACTGTAAGACAATAACATTTTGTTGCCCAGTTGCAACCCACATTACTGCTTCCACAGAGTTTGAAGTTTGGAAGGCAATTTGGAAGCCACTTAGCTGTCTGGCTTGATTTATTTGGGAAAAAGAAAGAAAAGGAGTGATAAGAGACAAGCAGGTGAGAGGCCTAGTCCTCTCTCTTCTCATTACCATGGAGTTACATGGTGACATTCTGCATCTAAAACAGTTAAAAAGCATATAATTTAAAAATACATGTATTTATATATGTATACAGACATATATACTTACGTACGCGTGTAGTTGAAATCTACTGACATTTCTTTTTAGAGAAGGTATTAGGTATTAGACCAGCAAAGACAGATTGAACTGTAAAATCACGTAAATATAACCCTGCTCAGGATTCAAAAAGAAAATTGAAATATATGAGAAATGACCATGATTTTTAGCCATTCATGCTTTTGCACACATACTTTAGTAGAATGAGCGTAGTGCTCAGGCTAGTTCTCCCTCTCTCAGCTATTTGTACCACAGCAATCATAGTATCTAGGTGCCAGTTTTGACAAAGTTTCACTGGGAAAGAAACAGTTATTACAGGTTTCATTGTGAAATAACTGGTTATGTGTCAGCAGCTTCAGTAGAGAACTGCAAATACATCAGTGACTGTATCGAATGAGTGTTAGAGAGATTTGGATACACATCACTGAGTGCTGTAGAGACTACAGACTGTACTGTATTCTTAGAAGACCATACTGTATTCCTGTTCTGCAGAAGACATATTTTCCTGGGAAATGCCTTTAGAGAGATCCTCAAAGGGCAAAGTTCAGTGCAAAGAAAACCTGAAAACCAGAATCCCAGTACACTTTTATGTCTTTCAGAATACATGCGAATTAAATATACCTCATTCAATTACTTTTGAGGCGTGTTATGGGTATTATAATGAATTCTAGGAAAGACTCAAATTGAGACGGCAGTATTGTCTTGGCAGAGAAAACTAGTGATAGCGATAGGCTGATGCAGTGATTAATATTTTAATAGATTTATATACGATAGTTGCATTATAGAGTAGCTACCACTAGTGTAATCTGTAAATTTGATACTGTGTTTACTTTATATATGTTATTAAAGTAGGTAGGCATCTGATACTTGTTTTAGATCTCCTGAAAATGAATCAATAAATCAATTACCAGGTAGTGCATACCTCAACACTTACAAGTACAAGCTATATGGGTGTGTATATTTTCAGTGGGACCTCTGTACTTTAATTCATGCTTCTAGAATTTCACTGATTATAGATATGTTAGAAAAGTAAGATCTACATTTCTTATTCTTGTGATATATGAAGAACATTATCCACTCTAATTACAAGTTATAAAGCATTGTATGTCTTTAACATCCAGGCCTCTTTCTACTGATGGACTCAGAGAGGAAATAGCTTATCTCACATATTTCTTCAAAATGCAGTATTTAATTCTTCTAATAAAAAATGTGCATGTTCTGACATGAAATCTATATTCTTATCTGAGCCACCAGCTTGTGCCATAGGTACATAGGCACAATGCTGTTGCCTCTGTGGCCATTATCCTGAAGAGTATTTTAAATAGCTATTTCCTGTCATGGGCTGACTTTTGGAATGAAAAAAAAAAAAAAAGCTACCCCATTAAAGTTTAAAGCAAAACTTCCACAGGTAATTTGAAAGGTCTGAAGAACAACAGCAGTGAAGATATTCATGATCTAGATACCCTTGCAGCCAGCCCATGTTTTAAGAGCTCGATAATCAAGGTCAGACTGCTGAAGCCCTGGTGATATCAGTGTGTCATGCATTTCTTCCTCTGAAAACAATTTTGCTTATGTTCTAAGTAGTTTTGAGTAGCTTATCAGCTACCATGTGTTGCTTTTCACCTTTCTGATTATTTAGATTTTTAAAACACAAATGATTGTATCACAATGTGATGTGTCTGCGTTTTTTTGGGTTTCTGTTTGTTTGTTTAGGGTGGTTTGGCTGCTTTATTTATATATATATATATTCAGGTCATTCAAAGGATATTTTTGGTGCTCTGGTGTGACTTTCATACTTTAAGAATATTCAGAAAACCCCTTGTCGTTTCCAAGCCACGTCTAGTGATGTCAGATTTTATGGATGTTCTTTATACTAGACACAAAGTAAAAATCAAGAAGAAATTTTCAGCATGTAACTTCAGCTGTGCGTTCTAAGTGTGATTTTGAATGAAACATTCATTTAAAACATTCAAAAACATTCAGAAAATGTTCTTTCATTCTTTATCTAAAATAAAGTTTTCCATGCCTTTGTATATTGTTGACATTTGTTAACATTGAGAGATTTAGTGAAGTTTGGGCTTTCCAGTTCATAAACACAAAAATAAACAAAAAAAATAAAAAAAAAAGGGAGGGGGAGAAAGAAAAGAGAAAAGAAATGGAAAAAAGACTAAAACCAGCATAGAGCAAAAGTTAACTTTAGCAATTATTTTTCTCTTCTATTCATTTCAAATGTAGTTTCATTTCAAGTTTTGGGCACATGTTGGGGTCATTTCTTATTTTATCAAAACAGTTTTCCCATCTTAATTAAAATCAGTGGACTATGCAATTCTGTTAGATTAGAGGAAAGGAGAGTTTGTTAATTTACATTTAAATAAAACTGATTTTCTGAACTTCTGATGTAGTTGCATTTTTAATATCTTGTGCTTCATATTATATTTATAAGTGCTACCACTGGAATTTTGGAGTCTTGGCTCACATTTCTGACGGTTATCCTTCAGTAATAGTAGTGCTTTTGTAGCCATGGTAATCTAAGAACAGAGTCAAGGCAAAACTTGTAGGTGAAAATAATTTTTTTATTATATCTATTGGTATAACTGAAAGAAAAGGAAATCTGAAGAAGAACTTTTCTCAAAACATTGTCCTTTTTTTTTTTCTAGCTGTTCCATTTGGTCTAACTGAAAGTATTATTCATTGCAGCTCAGAATATATTAATTCTGTTGTTATGTCTTGAGGGGCAATTTTCCTGCCTTGAAATTTCATGATTGTAAGAGTTTGAAATTTAAATTCCTATTGGCAGATTCCAAAGTTTTATTGTCCCCTTCCCCGACCCTTTTACACTTTCAGGGGGCTTTTCCTTCCTCCTTTTTTTTTTTTTTTTTTAGTTTTCTTTTTTCTTTGTCGCTAATCTTACCTCTAGAATTCTAGTTCTCATTGAAGACTTCCTGCAGTTTAGTAGTTGGGGCATTCAAATATATTCTGTCAGAAACACTTTATAGTACAAATGAAGCACTAAAGAACTTCAATTAACACCTGAACTATGTGTAATTAACAGGAATTCTCTGCAGTAAAAAAAAAATAAATGTAGGATTTACTTATAAGATTAGTGCACTATGAGTTGTGTAGAGATGCACGTTGAACTCAGGACAATGCACAAGAAATATGACAGTTTAAATTTGCTCCTTTCAGTATTCAAGCAGGAATCATTAGGTGAAGAAGCTTCCTTAATGATTTTCTATTTAATAGTACTTTTTGTATGGAAACCTGAAGAGGCTTCCTCATACTTAATTTTGTGCTGTGATATGTCCAAACAACTTCATTCTTGCAGTCCTTTTGGACTTTACACACTTCCATATTGAATAATGCTGAAGTGAGTTTGCAGCTGATAATGTGTATTTATGGGTTCAGCACTAATGGTGACTGGAAACGCCTCACTGATCTGAAGAGGTAGCGTAACATTTTTGAGAATGCTTTTAGTTTAGATTTAGTTGCTGTCACTGAATATAGAATTACAAAGAAACAGTATTCCATCTGGTGAGAACAGAAGGATTCTGGAACATATTCTAATTGAATTGAAATAGAAAGTAAAACAAAGTTTTGTGACAAACCATAAATAATTCTGAAATTCAGTTCAGTACCCACTATTATCAATGACTGTACTACAGTTTCTAAGCTAAAATAAGGTGTTTTAAAGAATGAAAATCAGAATTCCTCTTTAAAAGCTGTCAAAAGAGCTTTTTGAAAATTTCAGAAGTTTTTGAATCATAGAAATTAATTCAAACTGACCTTGTGTTGGGGCTATCAGTCACACTATTTTACTTGATGTCCTGGAATATTTATCCAGTAAAGAAGAATGTAGGTATTTGTTTGGTTTTCACAGAAATTCAAGTCAACTGCATACTAATTTTGTCATGGTAAAAGCCTATCAGACTTACTGTAGAATTCTTGACTATCTATCTTTGCCATGCATGCACAATAGATTCAGTATTCAGTTTCTCTGAATGAATGTACGAGAATTTTTGCTTTTCCAGTGAAAAGCTTTTCATTTTGTCAAGCTGCTATTTCTGGCTGGTGACAACATGTATTAGATTTGCTAATGCTACTGGAAGTGCCTTTTCTTTTCTATTCACATCCTCCTTTGAAGCAATTAACCAATCTAGGGGTGTTAGCTGCTTGATTTTCTCATTGTTTGCAGTCAGTGTGACTCTGAAGTCAGGTAGTAAAAAAGATGAGTGCTTCATTTAACTCTATCAACATCAATTATACATGAGCTCCCTTTACCTAGGAAAGCTGAATGCTCAGACTTGATCTTAAACTCTGGTCCCAAGAGACCAGGTAAACAGTCTTTCTGCCTGGGATGATTATGTTCTATATAAAGCAACAAAATGTTACCTGGATTTTTCTAATGCTATATTGTACAAATTTAAATATCACTCAGGTTCAGGGAGGCTTTTCCACCATATGGAAACATTTGAAGGTATGCTTAGACACTTACGCTCTCAGTGTTACTCCTTGGATTTAATTGACAACTCCCACTACTTTATGGCAGTTCTGCATCTACATCTTCTTGTATAATGCCCAAGCAATGCTTCATGAAAGACTATATGCATTAAAAAAACCCCAAAACACCCAACAAAACACCCCCCCCAAAATAAAAAAACCTACAAGGCCTGAACTCTAGTTCTTTCTCTAGGAAAAGAAGAAAGAAAGATATAAACTTAATTATTTTGATGCAAAGAAGGGAATGGTTCTGTTTCAAACATCTGTGGCCAGAAATCTAAAGGATTTTTTAGGATCTTTTTTTGAAGCTGCTGAAACGTTACAGATGCAGCCATCCATACCCAAGACAAACTCAGTGATAGCTTTTAAGACTGAGAGTTATGTCCTCAGGATAGGTTGATTTTTCTCTTTTTCTGCAAAATAGTTTGTAGTCAATTTAAATTTCCTCAGCTTGAAACTTACCAGAACATTGTGTCATGCCCAGTTAGCAATTGATTTAATTATGCTCTGCAACAGAACTTGCCAATAAACCAAGGTGTGAGCTACTGTTACTGCAATAAGCTTGGAAATTTCAGAAAGAAATGCACTGTACTTTAAGTTTCTAGTCCCCCCACACTTATTGCTTATTTATATTGGATGAAACTTCTTGACCAATGCTTTATCATGAACAGTCTGTTTCCCTGGGTATAATATTGGGCAGTTATGTCTAGTACTAAGTTAATATTTATCTATTAAAACAGTTGTATTACCTTAAAATTGATTCACATTTTGGTGTTGCAACTATATAGATACCTAATATCTTGCTGAACCTATACACATTCATGTGTACAATACAAGCATTTTTGCTCCTATAAGTAGGATTCTTACAGATACTGTGAACATTTTTTAGGTAAACATCATTTTCCTCCTTATTCAGGAAATGCTGAATGTTTCAGAGTTTAAAAAATATCTTTCATTTCTCATAAAAAAATATTTTCAATTTCTCACTGTATTAGGGGAAAAATGGGGGTTATTAACTTCTGAGTGTTACTGAATATATATTTCCAAAAGGGCAGTACAGAGCATAGTGTAGCAGCAAAGGTAAAATCAGAGCAAGCTGAAGTGAAGCAAAGAGAAACATTTGATATAAATGAATAAGGTTGAAAATAGATAGATAAATTATCTGCCCAGCTACACAGAAGACTATTGACAGTGCAGTATAGACATTTTGTGCCAAGTATACTTAATTTTCCTCTGTCAAATGTGATCAATTATTTGTCAGTATCTGTGATAATGCATTTCAGAAATGTAAACTAAATGTAGATAAATTCACTATATGCAAGAATACCATATATCAAAGGGTACACCTACCTAGCATGTTTAGCAAATCATCAAAGCAACGTCCTTCAACTGGAAGGACAGTGATAAATACTAAAAATATACTCAGACAGAAATAGAAATACTTGAGTTTGTAACTGAAAAAATATTATCCAAAAAAAATGCCCTGTGTCATCAGTATAAGAAGTTCACTCATATCCTGATGGTGTGAGTCCTGATTTTGCAGAGTGTTAAGTACATCCTAGGACAAGTCCCACTGGATAGTCAGTTAGAACTGACTGTAGTTGAATTAATAGTCTTTTTTAGAACTTACAAATAAATATAGCTGAACACTATCCATCACTGCTTTATTTTTATATGATTACTCAGTACAAATGAGGTCTACTTTAAGGTATCTAAATTGAAGTACGATCTGAGACCCTTGTGAAGTCTTTTATACTCCCTGTAAAATGAACAAGAGAAACTACATGCCTTGAAATGGGAATGAGATCAGGCTGCTAGGCAAAAGGCAAGCTAGGACTCTCCTAGGAGAAACAGGTCTAAGAAGAAATGGCTGTGCACTGGATTTTTTGAAATGTTTATTAGATTTTACTGTAGTAGAAAATACTCACAAGTACTTACTGTCTCAGAAAATAACTTAAAATATGTACTAATTGAAATTTAAACCAGCAATGATTTGTTGTAACAATTCTGTTGAGGGTGTGCAAAGTGAATCACTGTGCCACAGTTCTTTTTGTGCTGTTTTCACAGGGAAGAAATTTCATTGCTTTGTGTTTCATGAGGACTGTTGTAATGTCCATCAGCTCTTTTTCAGATGAAGTGTGATTTTTACTCTCAGTAAAGAAAACAGGAAGGTTAAAATAAACAAATAGATCAAGATGAATAGATTGTATACCAGAGTGTCAAGAGAAAAGAAAGGATTACAATTTTTGTGCTTTTGAAAGTTACTAGATTATAGGGACTGGCAAACAGAATAATCATTTGCATAGATATTTGACATATGATTATGCTTCAGATGATTTATGTAAAGCCTTGACAGGCTGCAGTGATGAGCATGCTAGAAATACGATAGATGGATGAATGGAAGGTACTCAGTGAGGGGAATGTGAATTGGAAAGTCAATATCAATTTGAAAATCAATCAGCAAGAATAAGACTGCTCAGTTTGTGTGCACAAAATACTGGGCTAAGGGCTGTCTATAAATACAAGGTGGAGATTTCCAAATCCTACAGAAAATATTTTCTCCAGCAGTGTTCAAATGTCTTCAATAAAACATGTATGATTCAATTGTTGACAGCGCAGGAAATCACAATCTTTTCTATACCAGAACCTTCTTTCCATTGCCAGGAGCCTGCCCTGTCTATCTAGGATTTAGGGGAGACTCATTTCCCTTCCAGCAACACGAGAAGGGCAAGGTGGCTCTAAGTCCCTGAGCTCTGGCAGAGAACCCCACTTTAGACAGCAGTTTTGGTGGAGACATTTGGCTGCCCTTATTTCCATGCCATTTTGAAAGAGTTAACAGGATTAAAAACCCCATTGTTCTTATTCCAGAAAACACCAAACATGTAAAGCACTCTGAAAAACCTGCACCTATTTATACAGAAAACTACTTAAGCGCAGTCATTGTCTTAGTGGTTTTGTACAGCCTTATACAATAGCACCACACTAACTAAAACTTTTAAAATTACCTTTAGTAGAATGGATCCAAAAATATATCGGAGTGTACTAGGGTTAAAAGACAAGAGCTCTAACGTGGGAAATACCAGAATTAATGGTGATTAGACTTAATTTAGTATATACATCGTTCATTCCTTGAACACTAGACTGTTTCTGCTTGACTCCTAGATTTTTCATTGCTTGGGAAAGCTTATGCACAGCATGTGAAAAACAGCTCAGTATTCATTCCACTCCCTTTGTTCAGTGTTCAACACCATGCTTTGTTTACTGCATACCATTTAATTCAGCATCTGAATACAGAATTATTAATATTCTCATGAGTTTTTCTATGACAGTGCTACAGTATTTGAATGTGCCAAAAGAATAATTCTTCTTGGTATTTTTGTGACATGAAATGTTATTATTCCAATTTAATAGACAGGGATGTAAGATCCATGTACACTTTTTTCAAAAGATTACAATAATTTTGGATGCACAACTGAAGATGGCCTGATTTATTAGACAACTTATGGAATTACATTATTTATCCAAAGAACAATTTGTGCGCAGTTCAGTAGCAGACACAGGAACAGGGTATTTCTGAGAAGCAGATATGAAATCTTTGTGGACACTAAATATTCATTTGAAAATCAAGTTCTAGGTGACTTATCTAACACTACATTAGGACATTCTCATAGAGAGGGGGGATAAATCCATTTCTCCTAGTCAGTTCTAGCTGTTTAAACCATAAATCATGCTTTCTTTTCCTAGAATTCTTTTATTTATGTTTACACAATAAGTAGAGGAAGAGTTCCTATGACAAAGCCCTACCCAGAGCAATTCTAGCATATTGCAGGCAACAGAGGTAAATCTGTTAGGCTGAGGAGAAGAGGATCAGAAAATGATGAAAGTGCAAATATTGTACTTTTGAGAGGAGCTTCACAAACTTCAGGATGCCCCAAAAAGAACGATTAAAAAGGAAATGATAAGCTTACAAGGGCCATTATATTTGTTGTCATAAATGACAAGTAGACAGAATTGGAATGAGAAGCATGCAGAACGAAGCTGCTTTCACAGGCATTCACAAAAGTAAGCTTCCTTCTCTTACTACAAAATCACAAAGAATGCACTCTTCACATTTTTAGTACAGAAAACACGCCACTCCATATCTCCTGACCATCCATCTAGCAGTATTTGTATACTAAACCAGAATCTCCTTCTCAGGGACTTGCCAGAATTAAACACCTTTCCTGCTACAATTGTCATTAATTTACTGTCTACACTATGTTGCTGATGCTCTTTGCATGCTAAGGAATAGATACACAAAGGTTTGTTTCACCTCTTGGTTACAGTGGTTAAAACATACAAAGAGTGCTCTGTGGATCACAATCTTATTTTACTTTCTGTTGAGAGAGCCAGATACAACCCCAGTTTGGGCAGGTAGAGAAAGTAAGGAGTAGGCCAGCTAGCTCACTTTATAGCATTGACTATAAAGCTAACAAGGTATCAACAGGGATACTGTTAAGGGTTCCTTAGGACCTTTCTCCTTGGTAGACAGAAATTCACATCAGGCTTCCCAATTTTAAGATACATTTGCCACCTTTGATTCATCTGCTATTTGTACTTCAGACCTTTTTCTTGAATCAAAATATTCTGAAAACATGAAGGCTTCCAAATGGAAATAACATACGTCTCTAAATGTCAGCTTATTTTCATCTATCCTGCCAGACTTCAAGTTTTGGAGTCTGATTTGTGTTATATGAATATTATACAATTCAGAATTCAGAATGCATGTACATTACTGTTTCACCAAAGCCACTGTAATTTGTACTGAGGGATTATGTCTAATGAGACTCACTTCCGTCTTACAATTTTAAATTGAGTTTAACAATTTACATTTACAGTTTTCTATGCTTCAAAATTTTAACGTAGGTGCTGAAACTTCAAAAGTGATTTCTTGAAGACTGCAAATGGTCTTAATTTGCTTGGTAATATAAATTGCAAGTGGGCTATGCTAAGACTGTTAGCAAAGGTAATCAATCCACATCCTATAAGACGAAATCTTGCTGGTTTGAGTGTTAGTGACTTTTTCTAAAAATTTGGTGTAACTTAAAGACATAATACTGCCTAGAGGCATCAATTTTTATGTCTTTAGACATTTTTGGAAAGTCTAAACCATTCTTTTACTCCTACAGTGTCCAAACAATCATTATTGCAGTAAAGTGCTATGAAGGGTCTGCTCTCCTGAATTTGCAAAGCATCTAACTCAAGCAATGAAGCTCACTAGTTGACAGCATTAAAATTTCTGTGTCAAATAATAGATAGGTACAACCCAGAATATAAGCCTGTCAGCTTCCTTCCTCTAGGTTATACTTCCCCAGGCCATTTAAAGGTACTCTTTCTGATGTAGTCCCTAAAAGGTATTTTAACAGCTACAATGAAAAAAGATACTTTCTTGCTTTAATTAATACATACACATAATTTAAAAAATGACTTAGTTGTTGCTTTCATTAGTCTAATTTTTTCTGGTCATACTGAACACTGCCTATACAATTTTCCCGTTAAAATTACAATTCTGTGACTGTAATTGAAGTTTTATCTACTGATCAATCAATTTAGTACAGAAAATGACCTGAATGTTACAGCTTGATTAGTTTTTCCAATAGCCATCAAGGTTATATATTCTATTCTAAATGTATCTGCACAAACCTATGTAAAAGAGGTTTCTTTATTATTTAAACAAAATATAAACCAATTACTCAACAGCACATGTATAGTACCTCTCAAAACTAAACCCTTTTTCCATCTTTAGAATGTGTACTTTCGATCAGACTCTCAAATACACCTTAGGGGGCAGTCCCTTTTTTTTTTCAGTTGACAGTAGATTGATCAAGAGGGTAAACTTACTCAGTTTTCCAAAAATAAAAATTTTATTCATAAATCCAGCTAGTCTAATCAAGGACAGTTTTTAGTATTTTCTTATATTTTTTCTCCTCAAATTTACTAACACTTGGAAAAATATTTAAGCATTTAGATTTTTCAGAAATCTGGGAGTCATTGAGCCCTTGCACTTACGTCTTTATCATTTGATGCACTATGTAACAGAGAAGCCAGAGTGCAAATAGCTCATCAGGGCAAGAGTCATCTCATAAAGCCGAAATAAGCACTTTGTTGCTGTCGTGGTTCAAGCCCAGCCAGCAACTGGGGCCCATGCAGCCGCTCGCTCACTCCCCCCCTTTTCCTTCCTCCCCCTGCTCCCAGAGGGATGGGGAGGAGAATCAGAGGAATGTAACTCCCATGGGTTGAGATAACAGCTCTCCAGTAACTAAGGTATAATACAAACCACTACTGCTACCAATAATAATGATAAGAGGAATAACAAGGGAAAAGGACACAACCGCTCACCACCCACCGACTGATACCCAGCCCGACCTGAGCAGCGATTTGCCCCTTCCGGGTAACTCCCCCCAGTTTCTATACTGGGCATGACGTGCTGTGGTATGGAATAGCCCTTTGGCCAGTTTGGGTCAGGTGTCCTGTCTCTGCTTCCTCCTGGCTTCCCCTCCTCCCTGGCAGAGCATGAGACTGAAAAAAGTCCTTGGTCAGAGTAAACATCACTTAGCAACAACTAAAAACATCGGTGTTATCAGTGTTGTTCCCAGGCTGAAAGTCAAAATCACAGCACTGCACCAGCTACTAAGTAGGAGAAAAAATGACTACTGTGGCTGAACCCAGGACAGCTGCTTGGGGTTCTCAGTCCAAAACAACAGTCTTTATTGATTTATTACTCTGCACATAAACTTACAAAAGTAGGAAAACATCTTTCCCCCACTGGAGCAGCTAAAATGCCTTTTGAGGGTTTTTATCAGAGAGAACACTTTTAGGTGGTTTTGGGAACTGTACCCCAGTGGAAAGGACCTAGTAGTACCAGTGGTTTGATATAATCACATTTCAGCATAAAAGACCCTCTGATAGGTACTGTAAAAACAGATTATTTTTAAAGAAAAATGATAGGTGTTGCCTGTAACAAACTAGAAGATGGTAGATTGTGAGAGAAATAGAAATGAAAATAGGGAGTTTTAAAAAAGAATGAGGTAGAACCCAAAAAAGTAATGGTTTCACAGTCATGAAGAACACTGTTTCATAACATAAAAGTTCTCTAGTAAAATAAGAGGAGACAGGAAACAGAAATAGAAACAAAAAACTCCTATATGATGATATTTTATTTTATTTTAGTATTTGTTTGTTTTCATTTATATCTAAAATATTATGTGTGCATAAATATGATTTTGTATATACAGAAATTTCTCATACATATGAGAAACATAAAGGAGAACAGATAATAACCAGTATAACAATAATTAGAAAGGATGATATTCTGAAAACTGATAAGGCAACATAAAGACACTAGAATAATTCTGTGGCTGAGAGAATCCTGAGAGCAATATTAATTGTCAGCTAAATATGGCAAAATTATTAATAAGTTATTCAGTAAATGGAAAAAAAAAAAATCGTTAAGTACCCCACCTTAGTATACCAACCAAGAAAGAAGTGAAATAAGAAAAATAAAGAATAAACTATCTCTGTAGTGACTGAGAAAAATGCCAGGCACAGTTTATTATCAATTCATAAAGAGCAAAGTGGGGAAAGAGAGTGAAATTATGTTTCCAAACTCAGCAAAATTGCAATACTGAAACAAGATACTGTCAAAAAGCTGAGACTCCCTGTTGTTTCCAGAGATTCTTCCAGAGTAACTTAAAACTGCTGTCTTACATAAGTCCGAGTTAAATTCTCATCTTTGTGGTAGCAACAGAGCCTGGCTTCTGCTGAGAGGACCTGATGCTTGTATCTTGTCTCCCTGTGAGGTATTGACTTCATTTCTCAGAAAAAAAAAATCTGAGAGTGCATTTTAAATTTTAGGATAAAACTAGTGGAAAAGCACAGCACTGCATACCGCTAAACTTCAAGCATCATCTACCATAAATAAATATATTCAATTAAGATAATATTCAAGAGTTCTTAAAAATTGACTAAGGAAATGTCTGTTGTTCATTTTAATAAATCTCCAAACAAAAAAATTCCAGCAGCTTGGAGAAATGTTAATCTGCCGTATTCAGTGGCTGGTAAATTTATATCAGTCCTAAGCAATAATCAAAATCCTTCTATAAAATTCACTGATAAGAAATTCAGTGAAAGAATACAATTAATGCCAGCCAAAATGGTTTTACAGAAATTAGATCAAGTCAAATAAACATGATTCTAATGTTTGATTAGATAACAAATTTGGCTGGCGAGGTAAATGTGTAGATGTCATATACTCAGACCATGACAGGCATACCTGGCTAGGGTTCTGCACCATCTACCACATCAATGGCTGATGACTCCACCCAGACAGAGCTTCTCGAGTCAGAGGCTACAGTGCAGACAACAGCAAGAAATGCCTCAGCCTTTCTCCTGAGCCCAGGACAGGGAGCAGAGCTGCCTGTAGACAGCAGGCCCAGGTGGAGAACCTCCTGCAGCAGGTGTGTAACATCAAGAAGTCTGAGAAGGACACCTGGTGGAAACACAGCCAAACAGCCAAAACCTTCCCCATTGGCTCACACAAAAGGGAGGGGGGCAATAATGCTGAAGAATGGAAGCTTGTGATGATAAGGCTCTTCAGGAGGTAGAAACTTCCTCCAAAGCCTGAGGTGCCCTTGCAGAACTGCTTCAGTTCTCTGCAGACTGAAGAGGAAAGACCCGTCGCATCAGGAGAGACACTGGAGCTGAGTACACCAGCCCAATCTACTCCCTTTATAACAGCCAGTGCAACTAAGAAAAGGTGACAGGTGATAGTAGTTCTGAGAGGTACAGAAGCACCCTTTTGCCAACCTCTCTAAAGAGGTATGCTGATTACTGGGGGCTCGTATTGGGGCTGTCACTGGGAGACTATCAAGCCTTGTGTGGTCCACATTATCTGCTGCTGTTGTTTCCCACTGGCACCAGCAATATGACCAGGAGCAGTCTAGATGATTTTTAAGGTTCCTTCCAACCCAAACCATTCTATGACTCTATGGCTTTGTGATTCTATGATATGATGCAGTGTGGTCTAGAATTCTGATTAAAATTACTGATTATTATTAAAATTCTGATTAAATTAAAATTCTGATTATTATTACACAATAGCAATAGATCATATGAGAAATTGATCCAACAGATGGATCTCAAGGGAGTACTTTTCAACTGGGAGTGATCTCTGAGAATGCATTTCCAGTGGAGCTCCAGAGGGATTAGATAACTTGACAATCAAATTTTATGCAGCATTCTTAACAATGATCCAGAAATAAACAAAAATCATGGATATATCTAATGTATGGTGCACAGATTGGAGTAATGAACAATAAAGGTGAAGACATGGAAATGGATTTAATGTATGATTTCTGAGTAACATAGGCCCACTTACACACAGCCAGATTCAACAGAATTGAATAAGTCAAACATATATGACATCTTGTAGCAAGCAGTGCAGGAAATTTACTTGGAAGACAGGGCTGTATAATGAAAATCAACATTCCAGAGAAGATATGAGAGCTATAGTGGACAAATAACTTAATGTCTCTTGTCAGTGAGATGCTGTGTCAAAAAGCCTAATAGGAAAAGCAGAAGCAAGACATTCAGTTTCTCTATTATAACATCTAGAGAGTTTCAATATTGGAATGTATTCATAATTCTTATGCTCCCACTTTTTAAAACAATGGCACAAAATTTGACCATTTGCACAGAATTCAGTGAAGTGCCACAAAAAACTGTGTGAATGATGGAATTTTGAAAAGGAGGCCTAAATGCTTGTAAGAACAAGATGGAGATGCGAGCTGATTACAGTGTAGCTGTATTTCCATGGGAAGCAGATTAAGTTCCTTAATTTAGCAGTTGAAAGCATTTCATTTTGTTATATGCAGAACCAGTGCCTAGAAGCTGAAAACAGATAAATTCAAATGAGAAACAAGTCAAAATATTTAACAGCTGGAATGGAAGTTATAGATATATTCTAAACAGGAATCTTCTTACTATGAATAACCTCTTTCTTGGCCCAGTTAAATTTATTTTTCTTCCTTTTCTCTCTTTCCATCATTTGTATGAAATGCTGAAATGTTCTGTCTGGGTAGTTATTAATGTATTTCTATCCTTATTAAAGTAACAGAAAACAAAGTTACCTAGAAAGCCAAATCAAACTAATCTTTAAGGTAAACTGCTGCAGCTCAGACATAAATTTTGGTGATAATGGAGGCAGGCTTTTAAACCAACAAGCACTTTTAAACATACTGAAAAACATCAACATGTGAATTCTGAACAGAATTAAGCAAGAAGATGCATAGTTGATGAATGTTTTGGGATGGCAAAAGGGTAAAAATATCAACTTTTTATTAATTTACCTTAAAAATGTAGGACAAAACTGTACTTCCATGGCACTATGAATTATTTTAAAAGTGCTGCAGGAAATTCTCCTTTTCCAGATCCACTCTAGCTGCACTTGCTGGTTTTCTCCTTCTGTCAAACATTGTCCTAAACCTAATCCCATCCATATTGTAAAGCTTAATACTAAATATAGACTGAGCCTTGGGCAAAGTCCCCAGGCAAAGTGTCTCACAGCAAAGTTCTCTACATTTTTTGCTTTCTTTTCATAGCTCCTTTTTCAGTGTAACTGCAGCTGTGCTTCTGGTTTTAGTCTCTCTTAATCTTAATCTTAGTCCTTAGCCAGGTGTTGACTAGTGGAAATACAGAAATCTTTCTTAGTTTTGAAGAAATTCTGTCCTGGAAAACTTATGTTCTTTTGTATTTTCTGGGTTCATTTTACCTATAAACATTGACCCCTCAGAAACTGATGACAACAGTGAAGAGACCAGTACTTATTATGAAAGCAAAATCAGACCATTGTTGGGTAAAAAAGGTTGGAGGATTTTTATAGAATCATAGAATGGTTTTCAAATTTTCTAACAAGATATTTCCAATGAAAATTTTCCAGCAAAATTTGTCCACACTGAATCTTCTCACCAAAGTCTTCCTCTTTCAGTCTTTAGCTGGAAAAGTTATGTCATATTCCATATGTAATTGTTGCTCAGGGTGAGTCTATCATCTCTAAAAAATTCTGATGAGAGAAATATTGCTTGTGAGAAACTGAAGCTACATGTCTCAGATCCACATCTAATTCATGAAAAGGAGGCACTTGTGTTTATTTTCTACATATTAATGAAAATTAATGGCTAATATGTGGTCCAGTGTGCCTTTTCTGGGTGTTTTGGGTTGTTTGTTTTATTTGAAGCCTGTGACATGTATGATTTCTGACAGCTTTAGAATAGGATGCACCTTGAAATCAACAGAATTTTACTGGCACAAAAGAAGCATCTTCCTGTCTCATTTCATTATGAATTGCATTTGAATTTTTGAATGTGAATTGCATCAAATGTCTAAAAATGAAAAATTATCATTTAAAAAAACATAATTTTTTTTTCATCTGCAAGGAAGGTGTTTTCTGGTTCATTTTTTTTTCCTCCTTTGCATGCAGTTGAATCCATTCCTCCTAGAAAATGTAAGTTGGCTCCTTCTCATTTAGTGTCTGTTATCCCACATTTTTTGGCCCATGTTTGACATGATGAACAGCAATTGAATGAAACATAATTATAAAGGATTCAATGCTTGTTGTTTAAAATAGAATTATTTGCATGACAATGTATCCTGGAGAAATAGAAACCAAGAGTGAGGGTAAGCATGAGTTTAAACTGGCTGCTGCTTTGTGTCTGCTTTAGGGTGAACTGAGGCACTCTTCATGCTCTGACACATAAAGATCAGAGGCACCATTCAACTGCCAGCTGAAAAGCCCTACAATGTTTGGTATGGGGATGACACAGGATTTCAGAGAGTTTCATAGCATTGTGACTGTAGGATTTGGATGCTTGTTGGGGTAACTTCTATTGGCATTAGATGACTTCATTTCAGCAACTGAGCTAAGCCCTAGATCTCCATTAATTTCATTAACTGAAGGTCGATCACTTACTGCACATGTGGATACTTACCAAAAGACACCTACATTTAAGAGTCTTAATTTGGAAACTCATACCAATTCAAATCACTATTGTCATGAAATCATCAGCCTGTTTAGATTAAATGTGTAAAATGCGAAACATTTTTGATACATATAAATTCCTTCATGAGTCCCAAAATCTATTATATATAGAGTCAGGGCCTGAAAAAGTCAGTAGCTAGAAGATTCACTGGCTGAGCTACATCTGTAGGTAAAGTCTTGACCAGGTCTTGCAGTCCTGAGACTGAGCTTCTGATGAAAATGGAAACCCTGTTGAATAAGCCTGTCTATATGTGTCAAGGTGCTAGTGATCATTCACAAGCTGATATTCCATTAGGAAAAACCTCTTTCTTTCTGGGGAGAAATCAGACATGTGATAAGGTCCTCACAAGGTACGACTTGGTGTTAATATTCCCTCCAATTTAAATAGTGTTTTCTGTTTTCTTTGTTTCTAGAACTGTGCTAGGATATTTTTTGTGAAATTCTTGCACAAAAACAACTAAAAGAAAAAAATTGTTTACTCCAGATTGTTCTGAGAAATTATAGACTTCCCCACCCCCCACCCCCCCCCGGTAGAAATCAATGTAAGCCGTGGAAAAATTCTCCTGTTCCAAAATGAATACTTACAGTTTGTCAAAACAGTAAGTGAAAACAGAGTTTTACACTGATAGGCCCTAAAGAAATGTAGCTACATAGCCATCAGTACATACATGTACTTCATAAAAAGAGTGAAATTCATTAAAAGCTATCGGGAAAGGCCGTGTAACCATTCTATGATTCTATGTTGAGATACAATTCCATTTTTATAAGTCTCTTTCATTTCAAATTTACTGTGTAAAAGAGAAACCAATTCACATGAGTTCTTACTTGCTGTTCTGGTGTTAATTCATTCACAGAATTATACTTAAAACTCATTATTTTCTGTTCCACACAGATAATGCTACTATGCAATTGCTCTTCTAAGCATTGCAGCTATAGACAAGCTTCAGTTCTTTTATATAATTCTCTATTTCATGTTTCTTCTTGAAACATCAACTCACGGAGTCATGAATTTGTGAAAATTGCCACTGACTTTGAATCAGCATCCTATCCTCTACAAAAATAGAAGAATGGACAGAACTGTCCACTAACTAAACTATCATTGCTGAAGAGAATGGTTTGAAAAGCCTTCTACCAATTGCAACAGTGCAATTGCTAAAAAATAAGACTGTTAAAAATACTGTGACTGTTTAAGGCTGAGGCCTGAATTGAGAGACATATAAGACATCTAGATACTTCAGAAATTGTGTTTGAGACTTGCAATATTGAGTTTTTAATAGTGTTTTCCTTACACTTAACAATTCTAAATTAATTAATTAGGTGTATCACAGATTAATTAGTAAAAGTCAAGTTCAAAATCTAGCAGATTTTTTTAGATCTACATTGGGAAAATGTACACGTGTATTTAAAAACAATTTTCAAATAAAATCCTTTGTGCATGCTAACTTCAGAATAATTGGACATTGATGCTGAGTACTTTTCTGAATACTTTATGTATTAGAACACTTTAGTGAGTGTACGAAAAGCTTCATTTTAAATTTTTTTTGTCCTTCTAGAAAAGAAGACTGACAGTACAAAACAGATTTTAAATTGATATAAGAATGTGACAAAATAAATTTTAATAGCAATGATGGCAACATAAGAATTTTAGATTACTTTGCTCCTGATTCAAAATTCATTGGAAATAAATGTGATCTTTGCGTTACTTGTTGGTTTGGTTTTTGATTTTTGGTTATTTAGCAAGCTTATAATGAAAAGAAGCAAACATATTTTATAGCATTAAAAAGAGAAGAGTCAGAAGCAGCTCTGAGGTTTATATTCAGAGTAAAGAGAAACAAAGGACCCAACATAGGAATTTTTCAGAAAAATGCTACTTGCATAATTACTAATCACAGAATGCACACAAAACCAAAATGACTTGGGATGGCACAACTGTGGAAGTAGCACTTCTGAAAAATTATTACTCATGTAATCTGTATTTTTATTAAAATGTTAGCTTGAATGCATTTGTGAAAACTATGAAATAAAGTTAATATTCTGACAGCTCTAGAAAAAAACACGTAAAGTCTAGTTTCTAGTAATTTAAAAATACCAACATAAGTAACAGATGGCAAAATAGCTCAATATCCTTTGGAAAATCTTCTGTTAATGTTAAAAGCTACACCTGCTGAAACGTGTGATCTTACTTTAAATGTAGAAAAGCATTAATAGGAATGTACACCAGTGTGGTTATATCTCTTAAGTGGTATACCCTAGTGGAAACAAACATGCTAATTAAGCTATCATCCTGATTATAACAGCCTGATAGGAATACACAGTGCTAGGAGACATTCATTTCTATTTCAGCAATCGCTGAAAAAATAATCATAGGAAGATGCTTGAAATATTTAAATTATATAAAGGTAAGTGTCTCATTACAGAGTACAGAATGAGCATGAAGGGAAAAGGATTTCAGTAGAGAAATTTGTGACATAGAACAAAGCTACAGCTTCAGTTTTCTCTATGGACTATTGTCCTGGGTTCAGCTACAGCAGTCATTTTTTCTCCTTCTTAGTGGCTGGTGCAGTGCTGTGTTTTTGACTTTCAGTCTGGGAACAATGCTGATAACACCGATGTTTTTAGTTGTTGCTAAGTAATGTTTACTCTGACCAAGGACTTTCTCAGTCTCATGTTCTGCCAGGGAGGAGGGGAAGCCAGGAGGAAGCAGAGGCAGGACACCTGACCCAAACTGGCCAAAGGGGTATTCCATACCACAGCACGTCATGCCCAGTATAGAAACTGGGGGGAGTTACCCGGAAGGGGCAGATCGCTGCTCGGGTCAGGCTGGGTATCGGTCGGCGGGTGGTGAGCGGTTGTGTCCTTTTCCCTTGTTATTCCTCTTATCATTATTATTGGTAGCAGTAGTGGTTTGTATTATACCTTAGTTACTGGAGAGCTGTTATCTCAACCCGTGGGAGTTACATTCCTCTGATTCTCCTCCCCATCCCTCTGGGAGCGGGGGGAGGAAGGAAAAGGGGGGGAGTGAGCAAGAGGCTGTGTGGTTCCAAGTTGCCGGCTGGGCTTAAACCACGACAACTATTGTGGCCAATACCAAATACTCACTTTGATTTAACTAGGTTTGTCATTTTTCTACTTATTAGACAGTGAAAATCATTATATTTAATGTATTTTCTGAACTCATTTAGTTTAAGGCTTTACTTTAATGCTGTTGCCAATGTAGAAATTGATTTCAAAGTTCTTGTTCAAAGCTCCTGCTGGAACATTAACCTGGAAGTCTTGGTTCAAATTCTTCTTGTGCTCCTTTGGGGTCTTGCAATAACATTCAGTGAAATTTGTCTCCGTACTCAAACACACTCTAGTCATATGCAGATATTTCTTCAATTTTAGAAGGCTGGTACTGACAGACTCAAGGTAGCTGGTGGATATGGCCAAATGAGAGAGGCATTACAGCTTCCTGTCATAGCATATTCTGACAACAAAAGAAGTGTTTGAACGCTTGACGTCTTTTGGTCTACTTGTGACTCCAAAGAGACAGGGGTAAAAATTAAAAAAAAATCAATTGTAAGTAGAGAATGAGGATAATAACCAAAATGCTGAGTGTTTTCTGAGGGAAAGTCTTTTTCATGGCACTACGGACCATTTTCTGTAGTTAGATGCAACGAGGGCTAACAAAATATATTTCCGTTGACTGAAGTGCATAGTTTTATTTGAACCATTTGGTTGAGGACAAGATCAACATTTATCTGATTCTTACAATGACATCTCTAAGTGCACTGAACAGATGACAGAAGTTTACGGGAAATTACAAATGGTGTTATAGGATCATATGGTGTATTGAATGAGAACTGGAACAGAAGATTACTTCACATGATCCATTAGGAACACCATTTGGAGATATGCTTGTTCCTAGAAGAGAAAGGAAAAAGAGTCAAATAAAATATATAGTTATTACTAATATGTAATTAAAAGCCTATTAAATCCACCACAAATTCAGTCTTAAACTCACATAGAACCAAGAGAAAGAGGGAGTTTCTGCACTAAAAATATTAATAACTTGCTATTAAAAAAATTTCAAGCAGCTAACTATCTCTGAAAACAGTTTTACTCCTTACTGTAAGTAGAGGTTAATAAGTACAGCTTTGCCTAGCCTTTTCCCTGTTCTGTGTCAACAGATAATAAAAGGTATTGTATTTATATCCAGTACCTCACAAAATACTTAACACATACCTTTGTGGTCATGAGCAACAGAACTTCTTATTAGCAAAAGGGCATAAAATGTACCCTTTTCTTTTTTTTCCAAGTTGAACAAATAGAGTAAGACTTTAAGAATCCCAGCACTTTTCTTTGGTAGCTTCTTTCCAGTCCCATTCCAGCTGCATCCTGGGCTTTATAACTATGCCTCAGACCTCACCCCAATGCTTTCCTGAATTGTAGGAACACAGCATGAGCTTTTAAGAATCTGCTGGAAGCTTCTTTAAGATTTCAGGTATAATTTGCTATAAAATGAAGTCTTAGCCTTTATATTTTTACTTATTTGGTTTGGTATTTCTATTTAATTCAAAGAAGAGGCAGTAGGTGAAAGCACAAGTAGAATTTTACTGTTTGGTTACCAGGCTTGATATAGAGAATATAAGATACAATATGTGTGAGACCAGAGAGATATGGGATTACTCTCTACTTGGGTAAAAGGGTGAAAGATCTCTGAACACAAAATAGTTGCTGAATCACCATAATTAAAGGAAGTCATGTAGTAAAAATGCGAAATGAAAAAGAACCAAGCAACCCTCTGTTACCGTTGTTTTGTAAATGAATATAAGACTTGAAAAAGTCCATAGTAGCTTTGAGCTTCCTTTTCTGAACTTCAGATGTGGAAATCTCCCTGTCAATTTTTTTCACGTTTTCCTTAAAAAGTATTCAGAACTGAGAGATAGATTCTATCAGTTATTCTTAATGTGATTTGTGACTCCTTGAATTTACAGCATATATAGGTACAAATCCACATGTGTTTCTCTCACTAAATATACATCTACTATACATATACAAATATGTATAGGCATATGTAGTTAAGTTGAAACTCTCAGAAGCTAATGACTGTACCACACCTACAATTATAGGAGCGTTAAGCCAAACAGTGCAGGGAAGAAAAAGTCCTACAAGTGTGTCTATGCTAACAACTTGTATGTTTCATTCCAGACAGCTGCAATGTAAAATGTCTGACTCTTTCAGCATACCCAAAAGATAGGGTTTACATTGAAAGCATCACAGACCCTTGGTACAGGTGTTTTTAGCAGGACAACAAGGCACTTGCTGTAATAAGAAAACCAATTGAAGAGACTCCTTGTACAGCTGAGTGGCGGCACTAGAATTTCCAGTGTTCAGATGTAATTAGAAAACAGCTGTGAAGGAAAATCAATTGTTTGTGGTCGTCAGTGGCTAATTTTCCACAATCAGAATAAAGAATGCAATATGACATCTTTGAAATGAGCAAGTAATTGTTTCTTCTTTGTTTATTGTTTTAACATTTCCCTGTTTATTTGTGGTGGCTACTATTTATTTTCTTCAGGTCTCCTCTTAAAATTCTTAGAGTCTTCTACTTATATTTAAACCCTGTTTAGCTGTAAAAACCTCTTTTACAGAGTTCTTTAAGGTGATGATTTGTGATTCATGAAGGAAATGTTGAAGAAAAGCTTATAAATTACTCTGTGATAGTTTCAAAATGGAAGACCTGTTAAATGAAAAATGTTGAATTTCATAAAAAAAATTGCACACTTATTATATTAGTAAGTATTTGATCCGTTAGAGGACTACAGTCTTCAGATTCTTTGTTCTGATCTTCAAAGTGCCTTTGAGATACACCTGTATTCTAATATGCTAATTTTCTTTTTGCTAACATCACCATGAAAAGGGTAACAGGTGAAGAGGATTGTATCTGTCACATAGTGTGAGTAACAGATTGCAGGAGGAAATCATAATGTCCAAATCATAAGATCAAATTACAATGAGTTTGAATTCTTGCAGGAAAATATGATTTTTAAGTTGTTATAATTTATATTATACCAGTGCTGTTAATATTGATTTAATCTTACACGGTGACAGAAATTGAAATGCCAGCAGTGATAGCTGTGCTGAACTGTTCTGAGCATGTAAAATAGTGTGGTGTTCAATTAAATCACCCTCAGGTCATTTGTTTATCTTACACTGTAAATTTAATCTCTCATTACATGATTTGGATCCTAATTTGTATGGGATTTGAGTTGGGAAAGCAAAATACATGTATTTGAAGCAATATTCCTCATGACCCCTTGTTAGTTTGGGGGATGGTCACTCAGAGAGAGAAATGATCCTGTGAATGTGCATTACAGGAGCCCATACAGCTCTTCAAAGCAAACCCTGACCCTGCTCTATGTGTGTTTGTACAGCGCTTAGCCTAGTGAGGACCTGATCAATAATTTGAACGCTGAGGAACTACTTCTGTGCAGCCGACTATTGAGACAACCATGTTAACAGCTCTTTGGGAGCAGTCCAGGAGCAATGCTGAGCCCGTTCACTGTCGCAAAGGCTTCCTGCTCTGGCAGGGGTAACAGCTGCCAGTGCCTGAGCACTGGCTTTTGGCATTAACACCCAGCTGCATGCTCTAAAACTGTGCTGCCTCTAGAGGGTAAGCTGAGGCACAGGGTCTTGCAGCAAGTATGTCTTAATCACATTTTTTACCTTTATTCCTCAGTAATCAGGGCTGGTGTGCAGACAGAGGACTGTGATTCTGCCTTCAGCCCTTAAGTAAGATGCCAGGGCACAAGACCTGGACCTATTTTGTGTCACTGTTCTTAAATTAGCTTGTTTATTTAATGGCTGTAGACATGCTGCTAAACCCAGATATTATGGAAAAGATATTTAACTACAATGGTGCAAAAACCACCTTGCAGAATAATAATAAGGAGCTACATCTCCCATATTTCTTTGGCAAAACAGCAGAATTCACAACTTCTAAACTAGTCTGCCAGAATAATTCATATTTGCAGCTTTGCGTTTCATATAGGAAACATTATTGTAATAGCATTCATTTAAACAGAGTACATTTCTTCAGAATTTTGGGGTAGCAAAATCTAGAGAGATGCTTAGGATCCAGACAAAACCATGAAGTATTTTCAGAGTATTAGTGAGGACAGATATACTGCCATATGTAAGTTTCTACCTAGGAGTTTTAAGAGACTATCTTTCCTTGGCAGGATGCATAGAAATCAATGAAATACATCTGAGAGGTATGGTCTATTCATCTACTCAGAATAGTAGGACTGACTTTAGGGAGCACACTAAACACTGGCAGTGGAGTTACTTTTTGGATAAAAGCTCTAAATGTCGACTCTCCTACTTAACAGCAATTTTACATCACCAGTCATTCTGTCACTGTGACGAGATTTCTCCTAGTTTACACCAACATAGACAAAATGAAAATAAAGGTCAAATGGCTTCACAGATTGAGTAATTTATTTCCCTGTGGCAGCTTCAGAGTCAGACCAGGCAGATAGAGACCAAAGGCTGCATCATCCAGCAGTTCAGTAACCTCCCTTAAATGAATCCGGTGATCTCAGTCCTGTTCCTAGGGGATAAATGTTTCCTGACAATAGACAAGCAAACAAACAAATAAATGAATAAAGAAGTGCCATCACAACTGACACTCTTGCTGAGAACTCTCTATAAAGGGGTCAAATAGTAAGGCAAAGGGCTGAAGGAGCACAGAGAACAGGCTATTACATCTTCTAGACAGTTTCTCAAGTTGAAGATAGTTAATGAGGCAGCAGTGTGGCAGGGAGGGTGATGGAGCTGCCCACATTGTCTCTGACCAGCAACCTTTTATGGACACTGAATTTGCATTGAAATTCTTTTCAAGCTGAAAACTGAGCAGAAAGAATTTTTCTAAATGACTGAAAAAATCTATTTGAAATGCTCAGTGTGAGATGAGTGAATTGTTTACCTGATTGGCAAACTATAGACTCATGTGAAGGTTAAATATCCAGAAAAAGCATAATTTGTGGGAGCAACAGTGGCTTGGAGAATGTGAACAGGTGACGAGCAGCGGCATAAAGTATTTCTCATATGCAGAATTTGAAAGTTAGTTTATTAATACGGTATTTTGCAATTTAAAAAAAAATAATAATCCTGTATAATAAATTTGTAACATAAGAAGGTAAGAAAAATGAAACATTTTCCTGATGGCTTGTGGTGAGAGATTCAAAGAAGGGAAAGGGTTCAAGGAGGTATGATATGGGAGGAAGCATTTTAGAATTGAAAGAAAGAACAGAAAAAGGAGGATCTAAGAGACAATAGAAAAAAAATCACCTGGAGACATAGAATTTTGGATGAGTTAAATAGAAGGAAGGAGCCAAGCAAAGATTTTAAATGAAATGCAAGGTCTCTTAACATTTTCCTTGATCTTTACATTCCACAGCAGTGGGTTTTTTTCAACATTAGCACAGCTAATGTATCTATCTAAAAAGATATTTGCTGCTTGTCATTCAATTAGTTGTGGAGGGGGAGGAATGCTAATGGTTGAGCAACAAAGTTTGAAAAATAATGATATGCTGGAACAGAGATTCAGCCTCAAATTTCTCCAGATTCACCCATGCTAAGTCTCCCTTCTTGCTGTGTGTTTTCGACCTCTGAGCTTTTTGCAGGTGACAGCATTAAGATTCCAGAAGGCACAGGGGGGCATTGAAATTCCCTGCAAGCTCTGAATCTCTCTCCATTGATCGGTGTACCAGTCCACGATGCAGTCATGCACAGATGTTACACAACAGCAGCAGCAGGTTACAGACGTCTAAAAATATTTGGATTTAATGAAAAAAAAAAAAAAACCAAAAAACCACCATAAATATTTTAAGCCCTTTTATTAATACCACCTCTTCCTTTTTTTGGCTTAAAGCAATGACTGTTGTAGCTAGTTGATTCACAGAATTTGAAAGGGGAAAAAAACAACAGAAAACATGGCATCTGAAAAATAGTGTAGACAGAAGAAGAAGGGGGAAAGCAGACACTTGAGAAATTTTTCAAGCATGATTCTTTGTCTTCTTGAACTCTGATTTAAAGGTTGCTTAGCAACAGTGGCAGTAACAGCTGGGACACCCTTGATCTTGTTGTGTAAACTATTAAAAATAGGTGATGGAAAGTGGCACCATGGAAACAATGACAATTCTGAAGCAGGTGTCTGCAGTGCTGCTTTTCAGCTTAATGTCAGAGGTGTAAATTACAGAATTACTTTCTCCCTTTAATCTGAATTTTTAGGAAGGAAGAAATCTTTATATACCCAAAATTAAGTAAGACTGAAGATAGCATTATCCCATTCTGTGGCACTGACTTTTGATTACTGCTTTATACAGTTTCTTTCCAGAACCTTTAGAAGATCTTCATTTCCAGAGACTGAGGTCATTTCACTCTGGTGAATTACTGAAGCGATCCTTCAGCAAGGGGCATAACTGGTGTTTATAGTATTAACCTCAGCTATGAAAGGATCATAACCTTGATTTCAGCTGGACAGTTTAGTTAAAGACTCACCCTGAATTACTATTAATAAAATAATAATCTAAAAATGGTTACCTTTTACGGGGCAAATAATCATAGCTAGTTTTAATAAACATAGACAAGAGAATCAGCAATGTTCATTCTGAAAACAGTCAGTGACCCAGGTTCAAGTTTTTTTTTAATGTGACTACTAAATCAGGGGCATGCAGAAGAAGACCAATTCTCAGAATCAGTAATTGTCTGCCCTTTGAAACAGGGTCCTTTTAAAGCTCTTATATTCAATGTTCATGCTAAAACAAGCAAAATATCCTTAAAAACATGAGGCAATATCTTTTATTAGGTTAAGAATATTGATTGTGAATAAAGCACTCCGTATTATTAGTGACATTTTTATGCATTATTAACTTAAGATATTACAAAAGAGAAAAACTATCCCTGGCCATTGGCAAAGTTGTATTTCTATAGAATTATCTATTTATTTATTTATTCTTTGCAATGAGAAGTTAACAAAGTCAAATGTTCAAAAAAGACTCAGAGGTCTCTCTCATTTTGACATCTCTGTCCTTACTCTGTCATGGGAGGTACTTGGATTTTGATTGACTAATAATCACCAATTGAACAATTTAAACATAGAACTACCTGGAAAAAAAGAGCATGAGGAACTGTTTATCTGGCCAATAAATATGTAGCTATGAATCTAAATAACAACTACTTAGGATACTCTGACTGACTGAAACAACTCCATCTCTTTACTGCTATAACTTTGAAGAATTCAGCTTCATTTTTAACATGAAGTTGAAAATTATTATCTCTTCTGAGCATCTTTCCCGCTGCTCGTATTGGTACATTGCTAAAGCAGTATCTTACATCAGTCCGTCTTTTGCTTATCTTGGAACAGAGAAATTGGGGACTGGAATGCATAATTCGGGTATTATGTTGTAGTGCACTGAACTATTATTAGAAGATATTCTGAATCTCATGCTGAGAAAGGCTAGAGCTGACATGTAATGGCATTGCTTCCCAAGGAATTAACTTCTACTGCAGCCTGGCTATAAAGTAAATTGTGGGTATAAACCTTTTACATTTTGGTTTACAACAAATTTCATAGAAACTTTTACTGCATTCTTTGTTGGGTGGGCAAACCAACAGTATAAGGTAGCATGAAAGTCACAGACTGTTTCTTCTAATCTAATTTAGTCTTACATACTTTCATACATTGTTAGACAGAACAATTACACACACAGACACATTCAAATAGTCAAACTGACACTGGGCTGTATTTGAAAGAACATAATAGTATTAAACCTTTGTGCTCAGCACACATTTCTTCAGACTTTTCTGTAGTGTGCAAGAATGATGTACTATTTTATGATTCTATGATTCTAACAACAACCAGAGCCATTAAAGTAGGGTATCACAGGCAATGAACTCCATTTTACAGAAGGATTATCAGTTAGGAAAACATTGTAGAACTACATCATTAGCATACCAAAGCACTAGACAGTAACTAAGTTATGTTCTTAGGTAAAGAAAACTTTAAAGCTGACATTTTGTCATAAATGTGTCCTCTCCATTGGAGTACTTTGAGGCATAAATCCATGGGAAAGATAATCCCAGTGTTTTATTGTTAGCTAAATCTTTCTTTAGAATCTTTTGCACTGTTTGCTAATGCTGTGTTTTTCTGGGAATTGGTACTTTAGACAGATATTTTCCTGTAGCTTTTTATAGGCCTCTAAAACCCTGTTTTCTTCCTTTTTCTCTTTTTTTGCCACCTGCATAGAAAGTCCATGTATTTAGGACATACAAATTTTCTCAGATCAGTCCAAAATCAGTAATGAAACCTCACAGGAATTTAGGACTAACATGGGTCTACTGGTGGGCTCTATCAATCCATTCTAAGCACAAGGTATACCTGGTTTCCTCTCTAACACATATTACAAAGACCTACCCCAACGCACTTCACTAAACAAGGTTTTCTTTATTTGAAGGAGCTGGTTAGAATAACTAAAGCTACAGAGGTCTATCATGTTGCTCAGTGTACTGCTGCAATGGTCTGTGATATTCAGTGAGGAAAAAATACAAGCAGTATAATCCTGGACTACATCGTGGGGCTGAAATTTACTCTAATTGATCACCTTGTCTGGCAGAAGAGCTGCCTGGAGGCTTTTCATGTGGATTCTGAGACTACAAACTCTAGCTTAGCTGCTTTCTTCTGTGTTTGTATAAAATCAAGCATTAAGTCCCTGATTTAACAAGGGGAAACCCCTGAAGCTGCCCTCTACAAATGAAATAAAATACTCACAGTATAAATAGCATTACAAATCCTCCCATGTGCCTCCTCCACATTGGCGGTTGTCACTAACCATCTTTTTCTCTCTCTGTACTGATAGAACTGATGACTGAGGTGGAACAGAAAGGGAATGAGGAGTCATCTTATCCAAAAAATCCTACACCTTAACCTGATTCCACTGAGCAGTTTGGGAAGGGGGAGGAGTAAGGGGGCTGCTCTGGGTGCTGGGGTGTTAGAGAAAGCTGCAAGGTTGACATGCCTCTGCAAGCTTCTGCCTCTGCAGGGTTTGGAGGTCAGCCTGGAGCTGCAGGACATGCTGGGGGACAAACTCCACCTGGGCTTTGAATGGCATCTCTATGTCACAGGGAGAAGTTAACTGGGGGGAAGGGCTCTCAGGTAGAGCTGGACCAATAATGCCTATGGGTGCACTTAGGTCCTTGATGTCACCCTTTGTCAGGAGAGAAATTTCCCATTCACACTTCAGTCTTCTCTCCCCATCCTCCACTCTCTCTCTTCCAGCTCTTCTGTCTATATTTGCTCGTTTCAGCATTTTAAGGATCTGTGAGCGAGGCTGTTTTCTGTACATGCTAGCAAATAAACATATGGAGCAGCCCAACAAGCTTATGCTCTTGCTGATTTCACTGCCTGCTGGGCAGTATAATGAACTACCAAATAAAGTGTTTGCCAGCAGTATTTTGAGATTAATTCTTAAAAAAAAACAAAACAAAAAACAAAACCAAACTGCCTAGGTACAGTAATACAAGAGTTGAAATCCAGACTAACAATATTCCATACTTCTCAGAAGAGATGTATTTTATTCTTGCTATGCCTTGGCAGGTATCTTCCCACCAGGACTGCAGTTTGCAATGTAGAAATTAATTCTATGTTCAAGATAATTAAAAACACATTTCTAAGTGCTTTTGGGAAAAAGAGATATGGAAGGAAGGGCCAAGTTCTTACATGGACTTACAGACAATGATTTTACAGTTCAGTTCCCCTCAGCATCCCTATTAAAATGAATCTTAAAGTTACTTTCAATCCCTTTGCAGATTTAAAGTATCAGAAAGACAATTATGGACAATTTTGTCAAATAAAGTTCACATTAAAAGGTTGTTTTGTTTGTCATTTTTCTGTTTGTCAGTGGACTTCTCTCCTCTCTACCCTCCCCCCAGTATCAGCATTTAAGATAGGGGTCAGTGAAAACATGAATATTTTATTCACAAGGAAAAGAAAAGCATGGAGAAAAATGAGGGGTTTCTTGAGGATGTGTTGAACATCTAGTTGTAATGGATGATCTAGATGTATTGGAGATTCCTTTTCAAGAGGGATACTGTGACTACTAGCAGTCTCAGAAAACCTAATTCAGTAGGCCTCCAGCAATAGGTCTGTGATCTGGAACCCACAAGCCAGCAAATTGTCCAAGACACCTTTGGCAAAATAGAGCTGACTTCCCCTTCACATTTGCACAATCTATGGAAATGATAAATAGACAATGAGGTTTGCCTGAGAACTTCATCCCATCCTCCCAAAAGATAAGAGGCATTTACTCTGCTTTTTCCTTATTTTTTTTTAATCTTTTTTTTTCTTTCCCCAGTGGAGGAAACTATTGGAAACATTAGAAAATTTGTGGGGTTTTTGTTGTTTTTTTTTTCAAAAGCCTTCCAAAGTTTCATGTGACTATTTTAAGAAAAAAATCCATCCCTTGATAGCTTTTTCACTGAGATTATGCCTTTTTAGTGCTCTCATACCTGAAATCAAAATATATGTCTTCTGATTAGCCAAGAAGGAA
This sequence comes from Nestor notabilis, assembly GCF_000696875.1. Classification (NCBI taxonomy): domain Eukaryota; kingdom Metazoa; phylum Chordata; class Aves; order Psittaciformes; family Psittacidae; genus Nestor; species Nestor notabilis. Next base: position 88,091 of record NW_009939521.1, on the reverse strand, counting down.
TAAAGAAGTGGGACCTTTCAAACCCAGAGGAGCAAATTATGTTTTCAGTAGCATTATGCAATTTTGGCTACATGTTACATATTTATTGAAAAAATTGCTTGTTCATCTGTTTGGATATTCTATTTATTATTTTTTTTTTATATTTTTTTCTTTTTTTTGAATATCTTTCTCTTTTCAAGGCTCACTGTCCCTTCTGGCACTGGAACTACATAATATGAATATGTGTGACACCACATTAATTTCCATAGCAGGGGATTAGGATATTACAAACATGGGATTAGGTCCACTTGAAGGATCAAAACAAAAAGAGAAGTGAGATGTGAAGAATAAACCTTTTTTTTTTTTTTTTTTTTTCCCCCAAGCAAACGAATATTCAGGATAATAAGGTAAAAAAGAAAGCAACTGGCCAAGTGAATGTTTGTAATTTAACCTGAACTCCTGATCCATGAGAATATTGGATTTTACCTAATATATTTTTTACCAGTAGGAAAATTCTGAGTTGTTTGTTTTCTTTTGCTTTTCACTGCAGCAGTTCTATTTATACAGAATCTAAAACAATATCCTGGGGCCATTTTCATACAATTTAGCATCTTGTATTCATGTGCATCAGAGAACAGCTACACTTCCCATTCACACTGCTAAGTTATTGCAGTACGTTTGTGGTTGATTTTTCCATTGATGCTAAAGCAGTGTATAATTAGCGGTGAATAACTTATTCCATAAATTCAGCCTCATTTTCCTCTTTGTGGAATGTCCACAAATAGATAAAAACATACCCCTTTTTCCATTTCACTGTAGAATGAAGAAAGCTTTCTGTTTTAAACTCTGTAGGTTTGTAAATATTGTACTGCAATTATTCAGTTACTGAATTTAGATATTAAACAAGTGTTTGATAATATGATTTTCCACCCACTTGCTATAACTTTTTATCATTTAATTTAAAAAGTGCTACAATTTCAGGATGAGAGAATCATCTGATAAAAACTGGCATGAATTTGTTGAATGCAAGAGATGCTTTTTGAGACTGGAAGAAAACTGAAGCAGCATATTATGTGTAGAGACATTCTGGACAAAACAGAAAACTATAAAAATACAAATTCCACTGGGTCCAAACAATCCACTTTATTTCTTTTCAGGAAAAATAAATATCCTAAACTTCCTTAACAGTGATTATGATTTCCTTCTTAATAGAATAACTGGTTCATTAATCTGAGGAATCGGAGCTCTAATTCATTGAGAACAGGAATGAAAAGATACATGATTTTCAAGTTTCTTTTTCACATTGCTTTCCGTTGTTAAAATACAACAAATCCTACCTTCTTTGTTGTCCAAGCAACTATCAGTTTTACTTTCATATTTGAACATGATAAAGTTAAACTACATAGAACAATGTCTTATTTCATAGGAAATTCGATAGCGGGTCTGAAAATGTGTGTATTTAAATTTAAGTATATTCCTTATGATCTACCTCATTTGTAAATACTGCTTTCCCTGAAGGTGAATGAAGATGTTTGCCTATCACATACTCAGAGAAAGCAAGCTTAGTTATCAATCCATTTCAGCTATCTTTTAATTTTCTGTCCAGCTGTAGGCTTTGCCAAGAATACTCAGGTATTCTATGTTTAGTTGGTGGATGTTATGATGAGGGAGTCTTCTCTCAGGGAGAGTGGGGTGAACAACAGAAGTGTTTATCCCAGCTTTGATAGATTTGCATCAGTTCCTTGAAAGTGACCATGCATGTATGGAAAATTATTTTTGAAAATAGTAATTATTTGATATGGACCACAAAGTATTCATTTAAGAGTTTTGAGTACTTATTACAGTCAAGCAATCAGCTGAGATAAAAGAAAAGTGAATGAAGAGCAAATGGAGTTCCCTATTAGACAAGACTAAACCCTGATCCCTAAATCA